>NC_069505.1:80522086-80822086 GCF_027579735.1 Bombina bombina | reverse complement strand
GAAGCTAAATAACCCCAGAGCAAGCCACACAGAAATGTAAGCACTGTGTGTTCCACAGCAGGACTGCTGACAGGCTTGCATTTAGTGTGTTGTAGGAAGTGTTACTTCCCATTACTAGAGGAACACACTATCCCTCTAACCAGAATGTGCTCCAGCTCCTCCCACCAGCAGCAGCAGTGTTTACTGAGGGGGAACTTAGTTCCTCCTGCAAAAATAGTGCAGGAACTCCGTTCCCATGCGTTCCAGCTGGTCTTGACCCCTGATGCCCCCACTAATTATGGGTGCAACAATTTAAAAAGAATTGTAAACTTCCAGATAATGCTTTGATTACAAATATTTTTGTTTGGGTTATTGCATTATCTTTAGGGCAAATTGCTAGTTAGGTAACTTGATTTCCTTTGTTATTTTGTTGAACAAGTTCACTGAGGTGTGAGTGATCTCTCTAAATCATAGTTCCTCACCGTTCCTTTATACGTCCGCTCCTTGTCATAGTGTGAGAATGCTTACTCATTGATTTGATAATGACTCACTATATATCGCCAACTTTGACAAATGTTTTCCAGCGTGCTGTGTCACATAAAGTATTGTCACATAAGGAAATCTGATATATTATACAAAATGGTTTCTCCCTCTTTTCAAACAAGGAAGATTATTTTATTTAAAATATTTATTTAAAATATTTCTGTAACCTATTGCTCAATATTTGTAAGAATGACGTCAATCAGGAGCATTTAAAATCTATTTAGTAAACAAATCTTTGTGGAAACAATAAATTAGTTTTCAAAACTGTATTCATTTTTAATGTTTTATAAAAAAAAAAAGAATGGTGAAAAGTACCAACGTCTCATTGTTAAAATTTAAATATAGTGTAATTGTGGTTCCTTTAGATTAAAGGGATATGAAACCTAAAAAAATTGTATTTTGTGATTCAGAGTATATAATTTAGTTTCCAATTTACTTTTATTATCAAATTTTGCTTTGTTCCGAAGGTAAACTTTGCTGAAGAGCTACCTAGGTAGGAATCTGGAGCACTACAGGAAATAGTGCTGCTATAACATTGTTCCAAAACTGCTGCCATATAGTGCTCTAGAAATGGGCTGGCTTTTAAGCTTACATCCCTGTTTGCTTTTCAACAAAAGATACTAAGAGAACAAAGTAAAATTGATAATAGAAGTAAATTAGAAAGTTTTTTTTAAATCGCATGCTCTATCTGGATCACGAGAGAAAATTAGGGTTTCATATTTCTTTAAAAAAAAAAAAATATATATATAGGTGTGTGTATATATATATATATAAATATATATGTGTGTGTGTATTGTAAGTATAGTAGTTCCATATTTAGACTCTATATAAAGTCATAGAATACTATTATTATTATTATTATTTTTGCAAGATTATTTAAACATTTATTACTATTTTACCACTATAAAATGTGACACATTACATGATATATATGACAGATGTCAGCATGCTAAGTATGTATGATAATGCAGCAACAAAATGCATTATCTGACATCCACTTTATAGTACGATTTTACTGATTCCTTGTGTAATCTGGTCTGGAGAACAGACCTTAAATAGTGTGTCATACTGTCTCAGAGATTGGTGTGACAGCTCAGACATTGAATTAATGGTTCTGATGTTTAAGGTAAAACTAGAGGGATTCTGGTGCAATAAAGCTGCATTTTATTATATACAAACTACGCATTTCAGGTGCATTAATTTCTGCTACTTTTCCCTTGGACAGGAAAGTGAAATTGCCCTACAACACAAATGGAATTGAAATTGCAAAGATGGGTGCGATGACACAGCTGCTAGTGAAACAAAAGGACTTTGAACTGGTAGTGTCATGGAGTGCTGATGACAATCTTATGGTGAGTATTTAAGGGGGTCAGGGCTGGGTGTATGTATACAAAGGTCCAGGTCTGTGGTGGCAAATTTAAAGGGACAGTCCATCACCAGAATGTTTGTTGTTTTAAAAGATAGATAATCCCTTAATTACCAATGCCCCAGTTTTGCATAACCAACACAGTTATAATTATACACGTTCTACCTCTGTAATTACCTTGTATCTAAGCTTCAGCAGACTGCCCCCTTATTTTAGTTCTTTTGGCAGACTTGCATTTTAGCCAATCAGAGCTGTCTCCATGGTAAATTCATGTGCATGAGCTCAATGTTATCTATATGAAACACATGAACTAATGCCTTCTAGTGGTGAAAAACTATCAAAATGCATTTAGATAAGAGGCGGCCTTCAAGGTTTAAGAAATTAGCATATGAACCTCCTAGGTTTAGCTTTCAACTAAGAATACCAAGAGAACAAAGCAAAATTGGTGATACAAGTAAATTGGAAAGTTGTTTAAAATTACATGCCCTATTTGAAACATGAAAGTTTTTTTTGGACTTGACTGTCCCTTTAAAGGGGCATCATTACAGACATATGAAGTTAGGTGTATATCTTCTCACAGAATACCTCCCAACATTTGTGGCTAGGTCTTAATGACTCAGGAAGTTGAAGGGGACCATCTCCATTTTGTTCGTAGGGCCATGTGGGCGGGGTCATGGGTGTATCAGGGCTGTTAATGAGCGTGTCTTGTGGTTTGTGGGCATGCCTAAGCAGTCTTTAGAGCAGGGTTAATGGAAATTCTGAAAATAGTGACAAATGGCTGTCACAGAGGGGTAGAGTTCAGAATTAGGGTGTAACAATTAGCAAACTGCTCTCCTGGCCAGGCACGTGTCTTCACCAGTATCAGGTGGAAATGCTATTTCACAAAAGTCAGGGACCTGGAATCAATGGCTGAGAGACCCTACTTACCAATAACAGCCTAGTTTCCATTCCATTGTAGTAACATAAAAATTACCCACAGACTTTAATGGAGATAAATATTTGCCACTTTAATGGAAACTAGGCCATACTCTTACTAAAATACTGAGGCCTAGTTTCCATTGAGGTGGTAAGGTTTGGAAACTGGTTGTAAAAATATTTATCTCCATTAAAGTCTATGGATAATTTTTATGTTACTCCCAGTTTCCACCTAAAATGTAAAGTTTAAACACACAGTAGCAAAGTAGGAGACAAGGGTTAGAGAGAGTGATATGACCAAACTTGGAAACTGAACTCTTTTTCAAAATTGCTTTAATCAGTAACCTTCAATGCAAAAAAAAAAAAATAATAATAATAATATTGAAAGGCAAACTAAGAGGTACTGTAGAGAATCAGTGCATAACAAAGTATCTTTAAATAAGTTCAGTTACATAATCCAGGTAAAAGTAATATTTCTCTTGGCAACTGGTGTGCTGTGTTCACAAAATGCACAAAACACATCAGCAACATAGGAACTTAAAGGGACACAAAACCCATTTTTTTTTCTTTCATGATTCAGATAGAGCATGTAATTTTAAGCAACTTTCTAATTTACTCCTATTATACAAGTTTCTTTGTTCTCTTGCTATCTTTATTTGAAAAATCAGGAATGTAAGCATAGGAGCCCGCCCATTTTTAGTTCAGCAGCTGGGTAGCGCCTGATGATTGGTGGGTAAATGTAGCCACCAATCAGCAAGCGCTTTTGAAGTGTTGAACAAAAAATGAGCCGGTTCCTATGCTTACATTCCTGCTTTTTCAAATAAAGATAGCAAGAAAACAAAGAAAAATGTATAATAGGAGTAAATTAGAAAGATGCTTAAAATTACATGCTCTATCTGAATCATAAAAGTTTAATTTGTGTTTTGTGTTTCTTTAAATACAGCAAAACTGGAGTAACAAAACATGGAGAGAATAGGCTTGGAAATAACAGATTATACAAAAAGGCAATAGAGGGTACATAGTCAGACAGGCAAGGTCAAAACAGCCCAGACATTTACAATATTTATCCAAATTGTCAGCATTATGTCTCAAGGAAAACATTGCATGTATTTTATTACTGTATTTAATTAAAAGTCTATTCAAATATGTTCTGCTGAAGACTGAAGTAAGTATGTGACTTTTGAAAACGTTTAGAGTTATTTTATCAAATATACCATTCAATTAACAAATGAAATGTTGGGTACACTGTATGAACAAATTCAAAATGGCTGTGTCTTATTCTTGCATATATTTAATCTTATAGGTTGAAGTAGACAGGAAGTACATGAACAGAACCTGTGGTCTCTGTGGGAACTTTAATGGGATTCACATGGATGACTTCCTGGTAGACGGTAAGACACCTAAATAGAGATGATGTACAACAATATAAACACACATATCAACCGCTTGGAATATGGTGTTTTTATGTAGAGATTCATTTTAAAGACCACACACAGTAGATGTGGAGTAATTAACAAACAAGCTAAGTATGTAAGGTTCAAACTAAATACTCACAAAATAAATTCTGAATTTTCATAGATTTTATTGGGCACTAGGGTTGCCAGGTGTCCAGTATTTAACCTTACAGTCCAGTATTTCAATACTTTGTCATTAAAATATAAAAAAAGGAAGGGTACAAACCCTATAGGGGGCGCTAGTATGTTGTTGGATGCTCCAAAAGAATATAACAAAGTTAATGAGTCACCAATACATATCACAGTCCATGGTGAATAAACAGAGTATATATGAAGTGGTGGGAAGTAGAATCCACAGGAATAATCCAAAAGACAAGAGGCAGCACTCAATCTTCACCGTAAAATGGTAGACAACTCTGAAAATAAAACAATGAGAGAGGTGCCGTATGTGTGAATCGATCAACAGCAGGAGGGGAGTACAAACAAGTGCAGGGTGCTCACATTCTGTAGCGGCACTCCAATGTGCCAATAGATGCAGGCTGATTTTCACAGCAGACCAGCTAGCTGTACAAGGCAGGATCAGGAAACCCTGGAGGAGGAGCGTCCACAGGTAGTGTAAAATAATGCACTCAGCGTAGAAATACTGGACACCTAACTGATGAGGTCCAATATGATAAAGCATTTTGGAATATGGTTCATGGGCCATAAGGCTGTAGCACTAACCTGAGGGCTGATATGGGCATATAACTGTCAGGATTGATTTGACCAAGCTGAATGACAAGCCCTGCTCTTGAGCAATTAGGGAACAAATGCTCCTCACATTTTATGATCTTGGGTGGATAGGACATTACATGTGAACCTTGTCCATCCTACCTATGATAAATCTACCAATACATATAGGAGAGGGAATTAATGTCTGGGGGGGGATGGGGGGGGAGAACTGTTACAAAGTAAAGTAGGTTTGTGATGACAGCCTGCTCTAACTTCAGTTGTTAAATACAAACAATGCTTTTACAGAAGCTATAAAGCAGTGATTTTACTCTAGCGGCTGCTTGTAGCTCAAACCAGTGATTTTACTCTAGAGGCTGAGAGGCTGTTGGCAGCTCAAACCAGTGATTTTTACCTTACTCCACACTACTGCAATTTTTGAAAAGGCTTGAGGCCTAGACATCCTTTAAAAATGTAAATTTAAAAGGTCATTAAAGGGACATGAAACCTATTTTTCTCTCTCATGATTCAGACAGAGCATGGCATTTTAAACAGCTTAATTTGCTTAATTTTCTTGGTATCCTTGTTGAAAATAATATTTAGGTGGGGTCAGGAGCAGCAATGCATCACTGGGCACCAGCTGCTGATTGGTAGCTGCACATATATGCCTGCTGTTCATTGGCTCACCAGCTAGCTCCCTGTAGCGCATTGCTGCTCCTTCAACAAGGGATTCTAAGAGTACAAAGCAGATTCAATAATAGAAGTAAATTGGAAAGTTATTTAAATTGTATACTTTATCTGAATCATGTTTGGGTTTCAAATCCCTTTAAGTGTCCATTGTTTATATAACGGTAGATTAAGGACAGCTGGTTGAAATACTTGACACTTCTTTTAATGCTGGACTCCTGCTAACCTTAGGTGTGTGTGGTCACACAATGTTATCTAAGCAATATAATGCTATGCCCATTTCTCTGCATTTACAGGAAAGCTGGTGAAGCCATATCAGTTTGCTAACTTGCAGCAAGTAGATGACCCAGGTGTGACATGTCTTCTCCAACTGCCACAGACCAAAAAGACATACAGCAACAAATATGTAAGTGTAAAAATACCCAAACCTAGGAGGCGCCTTTCCTATTTGTTTGTTTAATTATGTAAGTGTACTAGTGAAAATATACAATCGGATAAGCCAAATTCATTTTAGGATCGATAAACTAATACAATAAATTGAACTACATATAAATTCAAATCAGCCCTTGCAACCTATACCAATAATTTATTTCATCCATAAATAGTTTTATCACCTTTTGTTCTTCCAAAGTTTCCACCTTTTCAGTTTCACTGAACATTGCCAATAAAGTGACAGTCTACACCAGAATATTTATGGTTTTAAAAGATAGATAATCCCCTTATTACCCATTCCCCAGTTTTGCATAACCAACACAGTTATATTAATACACTTTTTACCTCTGTAATTATCTTGTATCTAAGTCTCTGCAAACTGCCCCTTATTTCAGTTCTTTTGACAGACTTGCATGCTCCTAGGAACTCCACGTGCATTAGCACAGTGTCATCTATATGAAACACATGAACTAACACCCTCTAGTGGTGAAAAAATGTCAAAATGCCCTGAGCTAAGAGGCGACCTTCAAGGGCTTAGAAATTAGCATATGAACCTCCTAGATTTCAACTAAGAATACCAAGAGAACAAAGCAAAATTGGTGAAAGCAGTAAATTGGAAAATTGTTTAAAATTACATTCTCTATCTGAATAATGAAATGTTGTTTTGGACTAGACTGTCCCTTTAAGTAAAGGGACGTGAAACCCAAAAAATCTCTTTCATGATTCAGACAGATTATGCAACTTTCCAATTTACTTACATTATGAATTTTGCTTCATTCTCTTAGTATCCTTTTTTGAAGTAGTAATAAGGCACTACTGGGAGCTATCTGAATATATTTGTAAGCCAATCACAAGAGGAATATATGTGCAGCCACCAATCTGCAACTAGCTCTCAATTCCTGAGCCTAACTAGGTATGCTTTTCAACAAAGTATATCAAAAGAACAAAGAAAATTAGCTAAATGAGTTAGTTGTTCCAGACATACGCTGGCTACCTACTTAGGTATTTCTTCAGCAAAGAAAATCATGAAAATGAGGCAAATTTGATTATATAAGTAAATTAAAAACTTTATTTTTATTTTTAAATTGCATGCTCTGTCTGAATCATGAAATATTTTTTGGGGGGTTTAATGTTCCTTTAAGAGTATTGGACACAAGATATTGTTCAAATTGAGAGTGAACATCCACTTGATATGTTTTTAGACCTCTATATTTTTCTGTATCTCATTCCTAGCTATAGTGGCACTTCTAGGGGATGCTGGGAGCAGGGCCAGCTCAAGATATTGTGCTACCTGGGTTCGAGAATACAATTATGCCCCCCAGTAGTAACATTAATTATAAGCATTTCAACCTACTAGCCTGGCCTCTGACCTTATTAAGCCTGCCTACCTGCATGTAACCAATGCTTATGCACAATTGCGTAATAAGTGGGAAGGTAGCTAGGGAAAATATGCACTTGTCCCACCTTGAATGTCATCTCTGACTCGTTCTGGTCTGTGGAAGAGGGGCGGGGCCAGAGGGTGGTTGTTTGTGAATGCAGCGATTACCAGTACCGCTTTAGTGCTACACTGTTTGATCCTTTCTTGGCTGATACATTACGTCTAAACTCACTTAGGAATGATACTAAAGGGCCATGATACCCAAATGTTGAAACACTTGAAAGTGATGCAGCATAGCTGTAAAAAGCTGACTAGAAAATATCACCTGAACATCTCTATGTAAAAAAGAAAGATATTTTACCTCAAAAATCCCTCAGCAGCCACATCCCATTGTAAAGAACTTCTAGGCAGCAAATGATTATATCTGTCCCGGGACAGGCAAGGGAGTGAGCCTCATGCACAATTATGTTATTTCCCTATTCAGTTTAAGGAAGTTTACTATGAAATCTCATGAGAGTTAAGTCAAATCTCATGAGATCACAGTAAAAGAGTTCATGACCTCAGCACTGCTGATGCTGATTGGCTGCTGTTCATTTCTTCAAAAAAATTTTTACCTGCAGCTGGGCATAACTTTTTACACAGAACTTACTCTGCTGAGCTGAGGAAATTGTGAGGTAAAATATCTTCCTTTTTTACATAGAGATGCTCAGGTGATATTTTCCTGTCTGCTTTTTACAGTTATACTGCATCAGTTTCAAGTCATTTAGCATATGAGTATCACGTCCCTTTAAATACAAAAGATGTGCTACATTAATTAATTAATAGATGACTTTGATGTGAGAAAGACTGTGTATGGCTATGATACAGGATATGTGTGTGCTTGTACTTAGAGATTTGAATTAGGGAACTGAGCTAGAAATCGTCTGACTGTGTTTAATCACAGCAGTACGCAGCAGGACGACGCCTTTGAGCGCATAGACTGTCTGACATCTGAATGAATGATTGTTTTTTCTCGCAAGCCCTAATACACTCAATATACCATTCACACCTTTCCCTCTGGCTACATGGCCCTTTGTTTTTAATTTTGTGTTGGGATAAAGATCAAATTAAGAGGTGGTTGTGATATTACCCACCTTCCTATATTCCCAATTATAGATACTGTCACGCTTGTATATATGTTCAATAAAGTGTTATATTTTTAACCATATTTCTAAGAATATATAGTGTCTAATTCAGCACAAATCCTCTCATCTCCCTAAACACCAATAATACAATACTGTGCATGAAGAGGACAGGAGTGGTCTGGGTCTGACAGTGCTGCCCCTTGTGAAGTACTGCCTGGGGGTCCATTGGACCCACTTGGTCCTATGGTTCAGCCGTCCCTGGTTGGGAGGTTGCTATGCCTAACATTTAAACTTGAACGTCCCCAAATCTCAGAAGGTGTCAGCTATTTTGAATTTGCAAGGTAGTGCATTCTTCTGAATATCCAGTGCTCTATGTAGAGCAAGGAGAGAAGGAGAATAAAGATAGAAATAGTCAGTGTAAGAACAGATGATAATTGTATTGTCTAAAACCACCCCCAGCATAGAACTATCAATGCAACTATTGTCCTACCTCAAAGTTTTCCATTTCCAGGATGTGCTTCTCAAACCAATTTCTTCCTGAACCAGCAGTCCATTAAATATTAGTATTTTCTCTCCGCTATGCATGTAGCCACAATCTTAGGGTCAGCTCTAGGTAATATAGACACACAAAAATATAATCATTTGATGCCCCTTTCCTTTCGCTCGTTAGCCTCATATAAAGTAAATACATTATAAAATAGGTAGCTTTCTACTATAGGATCAGTTTATTTTGTAAACTGTTGAGTATCTTTCAGTTATTAGATGTCCATACAAAGTTGTTGTAGCTTTATACCTCGGTGTCTCTTATTTCCTGTTCTGGTGATCATCATACATCAATTAAATATTACTGGAAATTACATCCCCAAGACATTAACCCATATTATACCCAGGCCCAATTAAAGAAAACATTATGCAAAAAATGGCTTAGTATGAGTGAGTACCAGTCAACACATTAGATTTGCATAATCAACAAATGCAAGATAACAAGACAATGCAATAGCACTTAGTCTGAACTTCAAATGAGTAGTAGTTTTTTTTTCTGACAATTTTAAAAGTTATGTCTGTTTCCACTCCCCCTGTGCCATGTGACAGCCATCAGCCAATCACAAATGCGTACACGTACCATGTGACATCCATCAGCCAATCACATACGCATACACATTTATTCTTGCACATGCTCAGTAGGAGCTGGTAATTTGAAAAGTGTAATTTGATAATGGAAGTAAATTGGAAAGTTGTTTAAAATTGCATGCTCTATCTGAATAGTGAAAGTCTAATTTTGACTTGAGTGTCCCTTTAAGTTGATAGGCGTCGATGCCCCTAGATAACTGGTTTCCAGGTAAAATAACCTTGTTAACTAATAACCTGTGTTCTAGCTCTGGTACCCTCAAAATCTAGCCTGTTAGGGAGGCCTTGAGGAGAGGTTTGAAAATCAGTGCCCTAGACCTCCCCAGGGGGATGTCAGAGCATATAAGGGGAGGCGCAGGAGCAGTGACACTTTTCACTGTCCTATGGTAACCACAAGAAGCAAGGTGGGAGAAAGGCAGTAAGGGTGAAATTGCTCAGACACTGCGTTGGTTTTGTTGTCTTGATCAGTAATTTGCGTTAAACACAGGAGTACTAAAGTGCAAATTGAAACATTAGTAAAGCACTCTTTTGAGAATCAGCTTGAGAGCTGTATGTGAACCCTGGATCAGATGTTAATTCCCCAAATCAAAATAAAAAAGAAATATTACATTTTTTTTAAAGATATAAAAAAGAAAACATCTATTACGAGGTGGCACTGTCTTGTAAATTTAGTCAGAGGGGAGGACCACCACCTAACACTTTGAAAACTCATGCACTGGATCAATGGCCAACCCTCTCCTGAAAGTGTATAGCTCAAGCTGTTTTGTGTAACCTGATGAGCACATTCGGAATCCTTAAAGGGAAATTATACACTAGATTTTTCTTTGCATAAATGTTTTGTAGAAGATGATCCATTTATATAGCTTATACAGCTTCTTTTTTCTTTTTCAAATGTATGGTTTTGATTATTTTTAAATAATATTGCGCTGATTTTCAAACTCCTAACCAAGCCCCAAAGTTTTAGGAGAATACTGATGTATACCTACTCCAGCTTGCTTTTGTTTGTGTAAAGAGTCTTTTCATATGCAGAGGAAGGGGGAGTGGGGAGTGGGGAGTGTCTTTCCTTTTTTTGGCTATAGAACCACTTTCAGTGAATGTTCCAGCTAACATTTTTAACTGTGCTAAACCTGGAGCTTCTAAGTAAGTTTTTAAATTGTTTTATACTGTTTTTTTAGATCAGTATCTGTGCATTGTATTCTTTGTAGTAGTGTCTATTAGATGCAGTTATAAGAAAATTGGTTTTCAGTCCCTTTAATACTTTTATCATTTAACTTACATTTTATATGATGTTTGTCTTCTAGATTAGTGAATGTTATCATCTGCTGGATATGGTGTCTGAATCCTGCCTAGTACCCAAAGCTCTGTTTGTGAATATGTGTCAGAAAGACATGCAGACCTGTGATACTCCAGGATACAAGACCTGTGCGTGCCCCACTCTCTCACAATACTCCATACAATGTGCCATGCTTAACCAGCCTATAAACAACTGGAGAAGAAATAAACTGTGTGGTGAGTCAATTCTTCTTCACAAGGTCTAGAAGCTTATAAAATAATGTATTCTAACCTTAAAGGGACACTGAACCCAATTTTTTACTTTCATGATTCAGATAGAGCAGGCAATTTTAAGCAACTTTCTAATTTACTCCTATTATCAATTTTTCTTCGTTCTCTTGCTATCTTTATTTTAAAAGCAGGAATGTAAATCTTAGCACCCAACCCATTTTAGGTTCAGCACCATGGATAGCGCTTGCTTATTGGAGTCTTACATTTACCCACCAATAAGCAAGCATAACCTATGTTCTTAACCAAAAATAGGCCGGCTCCGTCCTATGCATCACATTCCTGCTTTTTAAATAAAGATACCAAGAGAACAAAGAAAAATTAATAATAGGAGTAAATTTGAAAGTTACTTAAAATTGCATGCTAAATCTGAATCATGAAAGAAAAAAAATGGATTTAGCGTCCCTTTAAAGACAATGGATTGGATATTGATACTATTATGTATTATTTTTTTCAGTGGCTAAAAATCTTTACAGATACATTTGTTTTAGTCAATTTGCTAACGTAAAAGAGTGACTCATGGGTATGGGTGCTAAGACAACTTGGTGGCGCTGGTACACCAGTTCTTCACCCTTTCTAATTTTAAATTTGATATTTAAAGGAAAGTTCAATAAAACATAAAATATTCTATGCATGGTAAGCTTATACTGATGATGACCCCACAAATATGTTAAACACATAGCTAAAACCCAGCTTAGCAGCGACAAACCATTGCCACAAATTGACAGCCATGTTCATATGTCTAATGTGAGTTGACAAAGGAATTTCAAACTCATAGATCTGTGGGCTTTCAATGTTAGTTGAAACTTTCATGATTCAGACATAGCATGTCATTTTAAACAACTTAATTCTCCTCTTATCCTTTGTTGAAAACCATACCTGGATAGGCACTGGTACAACAATACACTGCACATATATGCCTCCCGTCATTGGCTCACCCAATGTGTTCAGCAAGCTCCCAGTAGTACAAAACTGCTCCTTCAACAACGGATAAGAAGAGAATTAAGCAAAATTTGATCAATTAAAGGGAAAGTCTACACCAGAATTTTTATTGTTTAAAAATATAGATAATCCCCTTATTACCCATTCCCCAGTTTTGCATAACCAACACAGTTATAATAATACACATTTTACCTCTGTGATTATCTGTCTAAGCCTCTGCAGACTGATCCCTTTTTTCAGTTCTTTTGACAGACTTGCATTTTAGCTAATCAGTGCTCACTCCTAGGTAACTCCACGTGCATGAGCACAATGTTATCTGTATGGCACACAAGAACTAACGCCCTTTAGTGGTGAAAAACTGTCAAAATGCATTTAGATAAGAGGCGGCCTTCAAAAGCTAAGACATTAGCATATGAATTACCTAAGTTTAGCTTTCAACTAAGAATACCAAAAGAACAAATAAAAACGGATGATAAAAGAAAATTGGAAAGTTGTTTAAAATGACATGCCCTATCTGAATCACGAAAGTTTACTGTTTACTTGACTGTCCCTTTAAGTAAATAGCAGAGCTGTTTAAAGGGGAGATGAAACCCAATTTTTTCACATATAGAATATAATTTAGAAAAAAGTTTCCAATGTTATCAAATTTGCTTTGTTCTCATGTTATCCTTTGTTGAAGAGATACCTGGATAGGTAGCGTGCACATGCCTGAAGCACTACATGACAGGAAATAGCGCTGCCATCTAGTTCTCTTGCTAATGTATAACAATGTTGCAAGACTACTGCCAAATAGTGCTGCAGACACGTGCACACTCGTGAGCTTACGTTCCTGCTTTTCAACAAAGGATAACACTGAAAAAAAAGAGTATCTAAACTACTAACAGAAACTTGACCTTAAACGCTAAATACATCTTATAAACATAGTATTGAGGTTATTCCCCACCTCCCTCTAGTCATGAGTGCCGCCATTTTGAAATCTACCTTCCACTGCATTCCAGCGCTGACCTGTTTGCACGTGCGCTGTAACTCTCCTACAGATTATGGAACCTACGTTCCATAATGGCCTCACCCATGATTAGAGGAAGGTGCATAAAATGTATTTAGTGTCCTTTTAAATAGCATTAGAGGTGTTTCAAGGCGACATTTAGCTACTGGGAGCCCACCAAGTGTAGCACTGTCAATAGTATAAAATAATATGAGATGTTAACATATGTGCCCTTAGCAGAAGTGGGTGTCTGCTCTATAAAAAGACTGTGCAACCTATAGGTGACTGGGCACAGGTGGTAGGTGATATCCCCTAAAAACTCAACCTTAGGGCCCACCCTTAATCCCACCATTTATAGTTTTCACAACTGAGTAGTCATTTTATTCCCTTGGTTGCCAGTAACACATGGGCACACACACAGCCATGATTTAACACCCATGGCTGCCTGTAACAGAAAATACACAGTGTTACTTCTTTTCTTGCGCATATTTGTGATAACTAGAGGCATAGGAAGCCCTTTACATTTAGCTGACATTTAAGTGACCAGTATTTTTGCATACATTTTACCGGACAGCCTGCCAAAATACTGGACTGTCCAGTTAAATGCTGGACCCCTGGTAACCCTATGTCTAAGTGACAGCTCACAATCCTCACAAGAAAGATGTATACCAGTAAATACAGTGCCTCCCAGGGTATATAACGGATGGACATATGCTGTGTGATCGAAAACAATTCAACATGAAGACATAAGATATCAGTAGCGCCAAAATGTTGCAGCATGACTCAGACGCAAATACTCAGAACTATTCATTTGACGTTCTATTTCAGCACATCTAGTACATATTCCCACTGCAGAACTATTCATATGACGTTCTATTTCAGCACATCTAGTACATATTCCCACTGCAGAACTATTCATATGACGTTCTATTTCAGCACATCTAGTACATATTCCCACTGCAGAACTATTCATATGACGTTCTATTTCAGCACATCTAGTACATATTCCCACTGCAGAACTATTCATATGACGTTCTATTTCAGCACATCTAGTACATATTCCCACTGCAGAACTATTCATATGACGTTCTATTTCAGCACATCTAGTACATATTCCCACTGCAGAACTATTCATATGACGTTCTATTTCAGCACATCTAGTACATATTCCCACTGCAGAACTATTCATATGACGTTCTATTTCAGCACATCTAGTACATATTCCCACTGCAGAACTATTCATATGACGTTCTATTTCAGCACATCTAGTACATATTCCCACTGCAGAACTATTCATATGACGTTCTATTTCAGCACATCTAGTACATATTCCCACTGCAGAAATGTAAACTGATATATAATGAAATGTATTTTGGGTTATCAACTATGTCACTTTAAGCACATAGTTAGCCTTAACTATCATTTTCCATATAATTTACTGCTTTGTCTGGTTTCAGTTACTGTGACAGACTATTATGTTACTGTATTTCACAATGGGTCATTTTATTAAACATTTCTTGGACATACTTTTGTTACTGCTAATCCTTCAAATCCATTACTAATTGAAATAGCCATTGTGGAAGTGCAGGTATAGATTCCCATGGCTAATATATTGTTTTTTTATGGAGCCTCTCCAAAGCAATACGTTATCACTGGCTCAGTGGTAGTCGTGTCCTAGGCAAGGGTTAAACGAAGGGTTGTTTCAGGATTAGGTAACATTAAATGATTTGGAAACGTTAGTAAGAAGACACTTTTGAGGATATGGGTATTTTTAGAAATAGAGACCCATAGACTGATTCAGAAACCTTAAAAAGAATTGTATATGTTAATATTATTCTTCATGAACCAAACACATCCAAGTGAATAAAAGCTTTTTACATTTAAAACAGAGGTTATAAAGATTTAGAAATCTAGGATCATGGAAAAAGGAATCTCAATAAAGACAAACATATAAGCGGTTTGGAAATAATTGCACTGGCGTTATCTGTAAAATGCTGTATATGGTACATAAAGTGACATACAATTCCATAGTCTACCATTATATATTCTATTCATTATATCAATTTATATTAAAGGGACATTCCAGTCAAAATATAAATGCACATAGATTTATTGCATCTTTGAATAGAAACATATTTGTAATATACATGTACTGGCAAAAATGCTTCTATTAAGAGTTATCACTGTTTTAGTGTTAACATTTTTCTCTGCATGTGCATGTGAAGAGTAGCTAGATATTGTCACTGCACTCACATTTTAAATAATGCAGCTGATCAGATCATCAGTGGGGCTTGTATCATGTCAGCAATTAACAAATTGAGTCATTACCAAATGGTACAAGCACCGTAGGCTCTCTGAACAAGTGTTGTGTTTAAAATGCTGGTGCACGGTGCATACTTAAATACACTTTTGAAACAGGTATAGCTTTTATTAGAAGCATTTTTGCTAATACATGAATATTACAAAATTGCTTCTATTTAATACCGAAATGCACCCATGTGGTTTCCAATTTTAGCTGGAATATCCCTTTAAGTTCTTATGCTATTATTTTGTATTAGCTCTTCTGCTTAGTGGAAAATGTTCTTTTTTTTGTTTTAGCCTTGGAGAAGTGCCCGGCCAACCAGATCTACAAAGAGTGTGGAGCTCCGTGTACACCAACTTGCTCTAACCCACTCTACACCTGCTCATCACACTGCGTGTATGGCTGCTTCTGCCCTCCAGGTAACACAAGAATGGCTGGTAGAACTCAACAGTGTAGCAGTGCAAATTATAGTGACTGTAATTATTGTATAGTTGTTGCGCGAAACGCGTCAGATAAGAGTTTACCTTTGCTGACCAAAGCCAGTATCCCAATAAATCAGTGGATATACTATGAGACTCAGCGTTTTCTTTTTCCTCATTTCCTATTTGTAAAGGGCTGCTAAATACCGTAGCACTAGGTACATCAATAGGGGTATATGATGGCACTGACTTATGGCATAAAATAATGCAGATACATAAAACAAACTAAACAAAACAAATAAAAGAGGAGGTGGTTCCGACTCTGAAGAGATTGTTCAGGTTGAAGATTGGCGAGACAAAGGGGTAAATTTATTAAAGTGCATGCGCAGCTTTCCAGCTACGTGGAAAAGGATTGCATATATGAGCCTTCTACCTCATATTTAAGAAGAAAAAACTGCTTCTTTTTTCCTCTCTGACACCTCAGAAGTGGCGAGATCAATCACCCCAACACTTACTTGTTCGGGGTGACTGACATAAACTGCTCTAGCGCAATTGATTGCACAAGAGCAGGGGATGGCATCGCATTGCACAAGAGAATTCATTTTGTTGTGCATTGCAGCCAGATAGGTTCACTACTTGCAAACTTGTCCATCTGCAGGGATGGTAAATTTCCCACTAAGTGTAGTGTAGCTCGTCACATGAAATGTAGTCAAGGCTGTGAGACAAAGCAGTTCAAGATTTATTGTTGTCAGAATGAATTGGAGAGCTGGTAAGATTCTTTTAATAAGTGGGTTTTAAAGAAAGCTTGAAGCTAATCAAAGTGGGACACTGTCTGATGGAGTGAAAAAAATAATTCCGAAACGAGGAGCATCATGGGTAAAGTTTTAGGGGCAGGAGAGGGAAGTTGTAAAGATAGCAGCGGATAGATGTAGGTTGGAAGTTGATTGAAGATATCGGTTTGGAAAGTATTAGAAAATAAGTGTGGAAATATAGTTGGCTGTTAATCTATTAAGAACTTTATAGGTTAGGGTCAATACTTTGAGCTGTATCCTAGGATATATGAGAAGCAAGTGTAGGACTTAGGTAGATACATCTAGAAGAGGGGTTCATCATAGGTTGTGGGGTGAGCTGAGAAGGACACTCAGGAGTAGGTTGAAGTAGTCAATATGATACAAGATGAGTAAGTGAATTCATATTTTCTTGGTGTCTTGGGTGAGGAAAAGTGTGTATTAGATAGGTGTGCATGGTAGTCTCTGGTTAGTGCTTGTATATATGGAGTAAAGGAGTTTTCAGAGTCAAGACAATGGACATGGGTTGAGTACAATGTTGAGTTTAGAAAGAGATGTATCTGATGAAGGGTGACAAAGTCAAAGAAACTAATCAAATGTTTTAGCATCATCAGACAATGCAATAAGTTAACTAGCAAATTTAAAACAATGTAAACTAATTTAGAATTGCTATATACATTACATGATTACATTATTTATGGGATATTCTCCCCCCTAGGCACTGTCCTTGATGACCTATCAAAGAACAACACCTGCATCCCCATCAGTGAATGTCCCTGTGCAATCAATGGCAAAATCTACTTCCCAGGACAACATTACCAATCTGACTGCAGCAACTGGTAAGTTGGGAAATGAAACTGGGAAATGGTCAATCTCATACAGTACATACGTAGGTCCCCATTCCAATCCATCAGAATATCTGTGTAAAAATATTGTATTTCAGCATGGAGATTGTATGTTCTGTTTTTCTAAGCCATTCCAATCCATAGAAGAGTATGAACTAGTAAAACCACTTACATTAGAATACAGTACAACAAAAACATAATCTAGTTAAATTAAAAAAACAACAAAATGCTATGGTTCATAGTTTAAAAACTAACCAGTGAACTGAGCATGCACAAAAAAAAACAATGGGAAAAAACAATGGGATACATCAATATAAGGATCAAAACAAGCTAAAAGATCAAGAGATCAAGGATATAGAATAAGAAAAGTCTGCAAATCATGAAAAAAACATGGCTGTGGGATGATCTGTGGGAGGAGCCACAACTAGAGAATGTGGAGCCATGAGTGTTCAGTGTTCTTGAGTGTGTGGGGTTGATTAGGCTGTGGGTGGGGTCAAATCATATCTTGAATGGAGTCTGGGCAGTCCCTAAGTTCACATTGGAAATGGGGCATATTTAAAGGGACACAGAACCCAAATTATTTATGTCATGATTTTGAAAGCACATGCAATTTTAAACAACTTTCAAATTTACTTCTATTATCTAATTTGTTTCATTCTCTTGATATCCATGGCATGGAACTTCCTATTACATATGAAGTCCTACAGCTTCCCCCTTTGACAAAGGCAAGGATCGTCCGGGGGGGGCATGCTTAGTAGTGTAGACCGTCTCTCATGAGCCAATCCCAGCCTTGAAATCAATTGCATAATTTCCTTTTTACTAATAGTGTTTATATCAGAACTTTGTTTCCGATGTGAAAACTATTGTTCCGCCACGAAGGGGTTAAAGTGTTATGAATTTTCGCCATGCTACGTTTTTATTCCTGTGTCTCTCTATTCAGAGCCATTCTCTTAATTAAACCAATTACATGTGCAGGATGATGAAGTTCTGCATTTTCTTGGAGCTTAAAGAGATAGAAAGGTCAAATTGAAACGTGCATGGGTGCATTTCAATTTTGAATAAAAGCATTTCTGCAATATACCTCCATTCGTCTAGTAAAAGTTATTACTATTTTTCTGTGGCATACACACATATGCTGTGAGGGTCTGTGCACCAGTATTCGAACTCGGAGAGCTGTCAGTGGTGTGCATTGTGCCTGTGAAGAGTTAATTTGTGTCACATAAGCCACTGCAGACTCTCTGAGAAGAAGTGGTGTTTGAATACTGGTACATGGGTATTCACTGCATATGTGCGTATGCCACTAAAAACAGTAATAATTATTAACAGAAGTATTTTTGCTAATGGAAGTATATTAGGAAAATGCTTCAATTTAAAACTGAAATGCTCCCATTGAGTCTACTCCAGAATTATCTTTGATTAAAAATATATATAATCCCTTTATTTACCATTCCCTCAGTTTTGCATAACCGACACTGTTATATTAATATACTTTTTACCTCTGTGATTACCTTGTATCTAAGCCTCTGCAGACTGCCCTCTTATTTCAGTTCTTTTCACAGACTTGCATTTTAGCCAATCACTGCTGACTCATGAATAACTCCACGGAAGTGAGTAGATTGTTATCTATATGACACACATGAACTATCGCCGTCTAGCTGTGAAAAACTGTCAAATGCACTGAGATAAGAGGCGGCCTTCAAGGGCTTAGAAATTAGCATATGATCAAAGAACACCAAAAGAACAAAGTAAATCTGATGATAAAAGTAAATTGGAAACATGTTTAAAATTGCATGCCCTATCCGAATCATGGATGTTTTATTTTGACTAGAAAGTCCCTTAATTTCAGTTTTTGTGGCACAGGAGATTGTCTGTGCAGCAGAAAATCCTTTGTAACTTGGAAGCAGTTGATGAAAGTTTTTGGCAGGACTTTTGTATGTATATCCAAACTTCTAAGCTGGGAGCTGTCAAAACAAATGTAACCATGCAACTTATTTGCATAAAAATAAATGTTTGAAAAGCATTTACAACCTGTCATTTTGTTAGAAAAGCATGCATTGTAGGGCTTGATACACACCCTTGAAAAGCTTTTAGAATATTGTTTATATTGCTACCTTTACAGTGTTCTAAGGACAGTTAGAACTAAACTCTTTAAACCAATCAGTTTGCAGCATGTAGGAGTGTTCCACATTCTACAGAGTGCACTTACAGTCTAGTTAGATTATAGAAAATAAAGCAAAGTAAATAATAAATGTGTATTGCAAAGTATTTGTAATCATCCATAATTACACAGTTTATTGGGAGATTACATAAGGAATTAAAGGCCTCATATAGTTCTATAACAACTACAGACAATCATAATTAACTCTCAACAAGAGAGAGTTGGCTAAAAGACAGTACAGGTCATGTTAATATCAAAATGAACTTTTCATCCTTAAAGGGACATGAAACCCCACATTTTTCATTTATGATTCAGATAGAGCAGTGATTTTCAACTAGTGTGCCATGAGAGATCGTCAGGTGTGCCACCGTGAATTGGTGCTTATCCTACACTGATTGTGAAACTCTTATATTGGTGCCCCCAAGGCTTAGGGACTTTAAAAGTAGGATCTCTTGGGCCCCAGTAGTTTCTGCTTTTGGGTTCAATACTTGTGCACTGCCTCTAGCTTTGGCAATACAGTTGTAGTTACTGTCATGCTAATACAGCTTAATTGAATTGACTAAATTGTTTATATATATATATATATATATATATATATATATATATATATATATATATATATATATATATATATATATATATGAAGTATTAGACTACAATGTGTGATTTTGTAAAATTTTGGGATGGTGGTGTGCCACAGGATTTTTTAATGTTAAAAAATGTGCCGTGGCAAAAAAAAGGTTGAAAATCACTGAGATAGAGAATACAATTTTAAACAACTTTCCAATTTACTTCTATCATTTAATTTGCTTCCTTCTTTTGTTATCCTTTGCTGAAAGGTTTATCTAGGCAACCTCAGAAGCAGCAGAGAACCTAGGTTCTAGCTGCTGATTGGTGGCTGCATATATATATTGATTGTGATTGGCTCACCAATGTGTTCAGTTAGAAACCATTAGTGCATTGCTGCTCCTTCAATAAATTATACCAAGATAATTAAACAAATTAGATAATAGAAGTAAATTAGAAAGTTGTTTAAAATTGTATTCTCTATTTGAATCATGAAAGACATTTTTTTGGTTTCATGTCCCTTTAAAGATAACCACAGATGGCAACATTCAGGACCTAGTACAAAAATCCCTGCTAAGCTGGTTGGGGTCCAGGCTTCATGGGGGGGGGCTACTATGGGTTTGTTGACAGATGCTTTTCCCCAAGCTCTTCGGCCCATTGTTCACCAGGAGGAGAACCCCAGGCCCAAACCTGGGGATGTGATACTCGCCTTAATGACCCTCACTCGCAATCTCTATCTGTAGCCAGGGCCCAGACCAACCACCTATCTAGGACGCAAACAACTACTACGGTTATTAAGGACCCCATATAATCTAAGTGTACACCATGACTATAATGCTAAATTGCTCGTTACAGACTTATCTCCTCCAGGTTAACTGACCCTATGGGAGCCAAAAACCCTAAAGTAACCCAATATGGGAGCCTTAAAGCATATTGCCTGACATCACATCAAGGGATGGTGGGAGGGACTACGGGGGGGGGGGGAGAAAACTCCAGGGAACAGAACACATAAAAGAGGCCAAGCTTGAGTGATCCCTGATTTTATAGCTAAGCAACCACCCATCCAACAACGTTGCAAACCTGACCTGGTCACATTTACTCAGAAGGCCTTAACCCTTACTTACATTTCAGGCTGAGGCCTTACATTGCCCTTTTAAGTTTAACGTCCCTTTAAGTAAAGCTATTTTGAAACAAACATGAAGTGTACAAATTGTTTGTTTGAAGCTTATGAGCTAATATGGATAAGCTTTTCTGTCGGGCAGTGGCACGCTCTCAAGAATATAAAAAATAAAATTTAAAGGGATATAAAACCCAATTTTTTTCTTTCATGATTCATATAAAGCATGCAATTTTAAGCAACTTTCTAATTTACTCCTATTATAAATTTGACTTTGTTCTCTTGGTATGCTTTGTTGAATGAGCAGCAATGCACTAGTGGTTGCTGACTGAACACATGAGTGAACCAATGACAATCAGTATATATATGCAGCGACCAATCAGCAGCTAGAACCTAGGTTCTTTGCTGCTCCTGAGCTTTCCTAGATAAACTTTTCAGCAAAGGATAATAAGAGAAGGAAGAAAAGTAAATAATAGAAGTATAATTGGAAAGTTGTTTAAAATTGTATTCTTTATCTGAATAATGAAAGAAAACATTTGGGTTTCATGTCCCTTTAAACACAGGCCCAATTAAAAAAATTATAATGATATTAAAATCCCTTTTTTTTTATTCAACAAAGAACCAAAATGTATTTTTAATGCACTCCATAAAAATAGAAAATAAAAGATAAAGCACTATAGCAAATAATAACCCCCAGGAAGAAAGGCTTTATTTAACGGATAAATCTGCTAACCAATTCCTCCCAGACTTTGTCTATAAACCTTCTTACAACCAGTTTAGAGTGTAAGCTCCGTGAGCCAGAGGCCTTATTGCTTATGACTAATAAAGACATGACGCTCTCCGCTGTAGTAAGTGCTGTGTACACTGTTGACGCACTATAAATACAAACAAAAATATCTATATACAATTAGCCGTGTCTGGGTTCAGTTACTGTGACAGCTTTGTTGCGCAATAAGTCATTATCCGCATAGCTTCCTGGATGTATCAGTGTCACCTATTGTGCCAGTAAAGTATGTTAATCTGATCACTACTTGATTAAACAGTGTTCCTGCCAGGTTGCAAGCGAGTTCCCATCATAAACATCTGTAGCTTTAATGCCATAAATGGCTGGACTGCTTGGCAAGCTGGGCCGTTATTGGGTTTCAAGACACCCAATGCTAAAATGTCTTCAGAAATAAAGTACAGTTATAACATTTAAAGGGGCAGTTTTTTTTAGAGGAGCCAATCAGAGCTTGTTACAGTAGTAGACACAGCTAGACACTATACACTATGTTAGTAAACTCTTCATTGTTATTCAGTACATATCATTTTTGCTGAAGCCAATTAGAGACAAATATGTAGCAGGGTTAGACTTATGCAGACTGCTATGAGCACTATCAGTTTTCAGAATTATAAAAAAAAAAAATCTTAAAGGGAGTGTCAAATCCAAAAAAAACTTTCATGATTCAGATAGGGCATGCAATTTTAAACGACTTTCCAATTTACTTTTATCACCAATTTTGCTTTGTTCTGTAGGTATTCATAGTTGAAAGCTAAACCTAGGAGGTTCATATGCTAATTTCTTAGACCTTGAAGGCCACCTCTAATCTAAATGCATTTTGATAGTTTTTCACCACTAGAGGGTGTTAGTTCACGTGTTTCATATAGATAACATTGAGCTCATACACGTGAATTTACCATGGAGTTAGCTTTGATTGGCTAAAATGCAAGTCTGTCAAAATAACTGAAATAAGGGGGCAGTCTGCTGAGGCTTAGATACAATATAATCACAGAGGTAAAATGTGTATAATTATAACTGTGTTGGTTATGCAAAACTGGTTAATTGGTAATTAAGGGATTATCTATCTTTTAAAACAACAAAAATTCTGGTGTTGACTGTCCCTTTAATTTTCAGGCTCGTTACCGGAAAATAGGGGTAAAATAAATAATGACTAAATAATAATTTCTACACATAATTTAAAATCTTACATTACACTCTCAGAGTGTTCACCGTCCCTTTTAAGATATGTGGCAATACAAGCGTGCCAGTGACTGTGCACTTAGTTATATTTGGTATCCTTTAGAAAGCTTTGCACTGTGATGTATTTAAACAACTTTTTTTAATAAAACAACAACACATTAAAGCAGATTAAGATGCACTATACGAATAAACATGCACTAAATTAGACCCAAAAGGCATTCAATTTAGGTCTTTGTTTAAAGGGACATTGAACACTAAATACATTTTATCAGCATAATAATGAGGATATTCCCAGCCTCTCTTTAGTCATGCATGCCGCCATTTTGAAATTTGCCTTTCACGGCATTCTAGTGATGACCTGTTTTGTACTGTTTAGCAACTCTCCTTCAGACACCTATAGTGTAAGCTCCAAAGTGGTGGCATTTATATTTAGAGGGAGGTGCATGAAATGAATTTGGTTATTAATGTCCCTTTAATTTAAAGGCATTTTGGATTGTTCTAGTTTATTTATTTATTTTAGATTTTTAAATAAAGGGAGCTATTAGTGTAAAAATAAAATACATTTTTTATACATTTCTGTTCTTTTACTATGTGGTTAACACTGCAAATGTTGTTGCTGTGTTATTCGTGCAAATAAGGATACAGCAGTTGAGCAAATAAGCAGAGAGGGGGCGATTTATCAAGCTGATGCGGACAGGGGTGCACATACGCGCCCCTGTCCGCCGCAGCCCGCCTCTATTTTGCGCTTGCATGAAATCCCGCCCCCTGCCCGCTCACAGCCAATCACGCGCAGACAGGAGCTATCAATCTCTCCGGGCAGACTAGACTACGGAGATTGAAATTCGCTACCTAAGAGGTGGCGAAAGGGTAGGGAAGCAGCGGTCTGATGACTGCTGCTTGTTAAATACGGTGTTCAGGTTCTCTTGTGAGAACCTGCAGTCGTAGGCAGGCAAAGCCTGCCGAAAGGGCTTTATAAATCGCCCTAATACATGTGTATGCTCCAATCAATGGCTGAATATTCATCTGTAGCAGAAAAGGGGTTGTACCAGGAGTGCAAGTGTGAAAAGCAAATTTTCTAATGCACTATTGCTTGCATATAACTTTGTGTTTAAATCCTGCAAAATGGTTAAACACATAGTTAAATTCCATGTCAGAGCAGCAATGCACTACTGGAAGATAGCTGAATGCATCTGGAGATCCAGTTACAAGAGGCATATGCATTGATGAGGTATGCTTTTCAACAAAAGATACAAAAGGAACAAAGTCAATTTTATAAGAGAAGTAAATTCTATTCTATATGCTGTTGGAGCTATGACATTTTAATTTTGACTTTCATGTCTCTATAACTATGTGCTTAACCTTTATGAAGGAGTTTAACATACAGTAAAAGAAGGACATTATATCAGACCAAAATGCTGCGTTTTAATACATCACAATTTTACAATGTCCCTTTAATCTCTCTTATGTTCATAGTCAATGCCAGATGGGTCAGTGGAACTGCACCAAAACACCATGCCCTGGAAGATGTTCCATTGAGGGAGGATCATATGTAACAACCTTTGATTCGAACCTGTATCGTTTCCACGGATCATGTGTTTACGTTTTGGTTACAGTAAGTCACTTACTACTTAAAGGTTCATATACAGGACTATAAATGTCTTCCCAAAACAAAGCTAATGGGATTTGTATACTTGTATATCTCCTGAATTGCACATCATGGACTGTTTTAAAAGACCACGTAATACAAACTAATTGAATAACTGGCATATACACAATAAAAATAGACAATCGCACTTACTGTGAATTTGAAATGAGCAATAGAATATTTTCTGGCACATTTCCAAGTTAAAGGGACACTAAACCCAATTTTGTTCTTTAATGATTCAGATAGAGCGTGCAATTTTAAGCAACTTTCTAATTTACTCCTTTTATAATTTTTTCTTCATTCTCTTGTTATCTTTACTTAAAAAGCAGGGATGTGATGCATAGGAGCCGGATCATTTATGGTTGAGAACCTGGGTTATGCTTGCTTATTGGTGGGTAAATGTCAGCCTCCAATAAGCAAGCGCTATCCATGGTGCTGAACCTAAAATGGGCTGGCTGCTAAGATTTACATTCCTGCTTTTAAAATAAAGATAGCAAGAGAACGAAGAAAATTTGATAATAGGAGTAAATTAGAAAGTTGCTTAAAATTTCATGCTCTATCTGAATCATGAAAGAAAACATTTGGGTTCAGTGTCCCTTTAAGGTGACAGTATACATCAATATACATAAAACTGCATGTAACAGACACTACTATAAAGAAGAATATGCACAGATACTGATATAAAAATCCAGTATAAAATCTTTTGAAAACTTACTTGGAAGCTCCCAGTTTAGCACTGTTGATGAGGTTAGACTGGGACACCCACTGAGAGGGGCTGGGTAAACAAAAAGAGCAGACCTTTTCCCCTCCCCCTTCCCTTTATATGAAAAGACAGCTAACATAAACAGGAGCCTGCAGGAGTCTGTAAACGCATGTATACATCTGACACTGTGGGGCTTGGTTAGGAGTCTGAAAATCAGGACAATGTTCTTAAAATATAAGCAAAACTATACATTTTTATTAAAACACTCCCAGATGGGCTATATAAATAGATCATCTGCAAAACATTTATGCAAAGAAAAATCTAGTGTACAATGTCCCTTTAATTCAATGTTCCCTCCTCCTGTTTCATGTGGCAGCCATCAGCCAATCACATCCAATGCATATAGGTATATACTGTGCACTTTTGCACATGCTCAGTAGGAGCTGGAGCCTCAGAAAGCATGCATTTAAAAAGAATGAGCACATGTTGATAATGGAACTATATTGGAAAGTTCTTTTAAATTGCATGTTTTATCTGAATCATGAAACTAATTTTGACATTAGCGGCCCTTTAAATATCCAATATAAAATTGACTGGACGCACAATATCCATATGAGTATTAATAAAGTCAGTATCATTCAGATTGTTTTAATATCTTCAAAACGTTTTCTAATAAAATATAAATATTCTATTTCAGAGCTTGACAAACACAGGTGCCAGGAAGCCACTTACTGTTTAAAATTATACTCTTGTACCCTGGTTTAGAATCCCAAAGACACCCATAAGTGTCCCCCACTTCCAGCCACACCTTAAGGAGATATTAAACAGTATGAGATTGGAATATAAAATATTTAGTTATGTGTAGTTAAAAAAAAAACTTTGCAGTATGCTTTTGTGATTTATTTTGTACCCTTTTCATGTAATATAACTCTAAAAATGGTTGGTTTTCTAAATTCTCAATAAAGCACTGGTTTTCAAACCTGTCCTCAGACCTCCCTAACAGGTCAGATTTTGAGGATATCTGAACTGGAGCACAGGTGAAATAATCAGCTGATCAGTAAACGTGGTTATTTTACCTGCTCTCACCCAAGGTAATCCTGAAAATCTGGCCTGTTTGGGAGGTTCAAGGACAGGTTTGAAAACCAGTGCTTTAAAGAAATGGATGCCACCATATTTGAACCTAAGTTCTCCATTATAAATCTTTCCTGCTGATGTCAATTAATAACAGATAAAAAAAAGTCAATAAAAGAGACAGTCCAAACAAGGATGTGTGGAACATAAGATTATCTAAAAGGGTTTCCATAAAGCCTTGTTTGCATAAACAGAGATAAATAAATAAAATAGTTAAAATATGGTGCACCCATTACTTTATAGAAGCTAAAGTACTTTATAGGAATGTTTACACTTATATTGTCAATATTTAAACAATTAATGTAATTGTAAAAAATACATCTAGATTTATTCTAAGAATAATCTTTGTTTTGAATACATCAGTATATCTAGCACTTATTTTTAACATCCCTTTAAACTTAGGTTGGTGGGGCTGGATCCGTTCTAGGCAATACAATTCCAACATTTATTATATATATATATATATATATCATATGAATTGCCAAAAGGTTCTTGCTCTTAGAATTTGAACACATTTGTCAAGCATCTGAATACATTATTTTATGGTAGATGAAATACAATTGTTAAAAATTTCCCTGCAGAGTCAATACCTACCTGATAAGGGAACCATCATGGGAACGTTTGAGAAATGTGGAATGAGTTACTCAGAAACCTGCCTGACCAATGTGATCTACACCTCTTCAAATGTAAGTATTTGTAGTTATAAAAGATCCACTGCATACCATGTTTTATGGAATAGTTGGAATAGTTGGCATTACATCCTATAAAGTCCTGTTTATTGATCAATTCAATACACATTGTTATACAGCAATGGGTTTGCCTTACAAATTAAACCTTTGGATGCCAGTGATATTAAATAAGTTAAAACCCCTATAAGCAAGATGACACGGGCAAGATATATGCCTAGAAATTAGATGTTGGATTTGAGAAGTAGCTGATTTGTGGAAACCATACTTGAAATCACGTCAGCTATATTTGTATAATAACCAGCATGCTTCTAGTAACAGTTACCACTGTTTTAGTGTTAAAATTTTTCTATGCACGGGCATGTGAGGCATAACTAGATATTCTCAGTGCACCAGCATTTTAAATAATGCAGCTGCTCAGAGCACCAGTGGGGCTTGTATCACCAGGCTCTCTGAGCAAGTGCTGTGTTTAAAATGCTGGTGCATACTTAAATACACTTTTGAAACAGCTATAACATTTACTAGAAGCATTTTTGCTAATATATTTATATTACAAAAATGTTTCTATCCAAAACTGAAATGTATCCACGTGGATTCCAATTTTGGCTGGAATGTCCAAATAAGATTTTATAAACACCCATTTAATTAGTATTTGTGTTTATATTGCCATTGTGTAGAAATCTTTAAATACATATAAACAAATTCCTTTCTTTACAATAATCATTTTGAAAAAATAAAAAAGCCTCTGGCTCAATCTTGTCCCCCCCCCCCACCCCCAACATTTCAGCATTAAAAACATGGGGGGTGTATAAAGAAGTCTGATTTGCAAATAAGTAAATAGCACCAGCAATATACTGCTGATCCTGAGATAAAAATGGTAGCTGTGCCAACCAGGGAAGGCATATGTGCGTAGCCACTAATCACCGGTCTTGTTCAGCTCTAGCATAAAAGTGCATTCCCAGTCTGGAGCTCACTTTACCTATGTATTTAACTCCCTTTCAGGGGTAGACACATAGTTATGTGCAAGCGACAGTGTAGTAACTACATTTACTAGCATGTTATGTGTGCTGCTTCTTGTCAGTATAATAATAATGGATATAGCTGCTAAAGTTTCACTTTTGATTATCAAGCAAAAAGGGATGCAGATGTTGCAGCATAATTTCCAGGGCAACATGTAAGACATACAGTACCACCACCAGCTCTCTGTTAGGGTGCGTTGTTTGAGTCCTGATCCTCTAGTGACACATAGCAGAGGCGGAACTACTGCCGGTGTAGCCGGTGCCCTGCGCCAGGGCTGGAGGGCCCACACAGAGCCGTTTTAGGGGTGGATGAAACTGTCATTTGACTGCGCTAAGCTGAAAAGGAGTCTGGCAGGGAAGGTTCTTGGGTGCGCTTAACTGGATGCACTGTGTGCTGATGGAACCTGGGCCATCTAGGTCCCTCTATTCATTAGTCAACAGGGGAAAGCTGGCGCTATAGAACACCCTAATGCCAAGTACGGGAGGGCTCCCTCAAACAGGGCCCAAAATTAGAAATTAAAAAACAAAGCTGGGGTACTGGCGCTAAAAGCTAGAGAAAAAGGATATAGCTATATATATGGTCATACAACAAAAATACAAAATACTGTATACAGGATAATATATAAAAGAAATATAATAACCTATAATCTAAAGATTAGCTCAAAATAAGCAGATTGCAGTTGATAAAAGTTCAATAATGCTATATACAATATATAAAAAATGTGATATCCTAACCACAATATAGCGTTAATAAATTACAATGAATAAGGAAGTAGGCCTTGTAAATTGAGTGTCTACTCAGAATAAAACTGAACAAATAAATCCAAACAAGTAGAGCCTATGGCCTCTATTTATCATAGGACTTGCGGACCTGATCCGACAGTGCCGATCAGGTGCGCAAGACCTCACTAAATGCGGGGAGCAATACGCTCTCCGCATTTAACATTGCACCAGCAGCTCACAAGAGCTGCTGGTGCAACGCCGCCCCCTGCAGACTCGCGGCCAATGGGCCACCAGCAGGGAGCTGTCAATCAACCCAATCGTACTCGATCTGGTTGATTTCCGGCGATTCCGCTGCTTCAGAAGTTGTGTTTCTGGCGAGTCTGAAGACTCGCCAGAAACACGGCCCTTCAAGCTCCGTACGGAGCTTGATAAATATGGGTCTAAGAGTTAGGCTTGCAGCATAGGACAAAGTGTATCTGGATAGATACGTATGCAAAGGAGCCCAATAAATTAAGTTCTATAATAAAATGTACACTAAATTGTACATATAATTTAATAATGAAACATACATAAAATTTAATAAAACAGGACTAATAATATTACTAAAACACCACATACAATGGCCATGGAGATCTGTCACTGATATGTGTGTATAATAACTTTCACTAGATAAATATATTGCAAAAATGCTTCCATTTAAAAATTAAAATGTATTCATGCACTTTTTATTTTTTACCTTTTTAATCGTTTTACCATTCACAACTAAACAAAGTTGGTTCTAAACTGCTAACTGTTCATAAATAATAGTTGTGTATTTATTCTAGGGAGCGATAATATTATCCAAACATGAACAAATCACAGTGGACAGTCAGCTAAAGATGCTTCCTTATGTTACTGGTGAGTGATGATAAATATAAATAGGAAACAAAAAAATACAATCATTTAGAGTTGTAAAAAGTGTTACAAATGTTTTGTTAGATAATAATAGGTTTATAACAAGATTCTTATAGATAACAGAAATCTTAAAATGTGAAATAGATCTGCTGTATAATGGAATGGAACTCTTTTGACCAAATGAAGCTATGAACATGTCAATCATCCACATGAAAAGCAGCTTTATTTGCTGTAAAATGTGAATTTAAGGGACAGTCTACTCCAGAATTGTTATTGTTTAAAAATATAGATAATCCCTTTATTACCCATTCCCCAGTTGTGCATGACCAACACTGTTATATTAATATACTTTTTACCTTGTAAGCCTCTGCAGACTGCAGACCCCTTATTTCAGTTATTTTGACAATCAGTGCCCTCTCATATGTAACTCCATAGGAGTAAGCACAATGTTATCTATATGGCAAACATGAACTAGCACTGTCTAACTCTGAAAACTGTCAAAATGCACTGAGATAAGAGGCGGCCTTCAAGGGCTAAACAATTAGCATATGAGTTTACCCTTTAATAAAGAATACCAAGAGAACAAAGCAAATTTGATGACAAAAGTAAATTGGAACGTTGTTTAAAATTGCATGCCCTATATGCATCATGAAAACTTAATTTTGACTAGACTGGGGAAAAAGCTGTTTAAATTTTAACTGAAACTAATAGTTCTTACTAATGCTCATTGGCGTTCTAAGAATGTTGATTGGCTGAAAAGCACAAATACTCATCCAATGAACATTAGTAAGAAAAGCATAATTGTTACTGCTGCATAGTATTACATTTAAATAGACTTTACTCTACATTTTACAGAAAATAAAAAAAAAATGCAACCTTATCAATTGCAGCTCTTATGCATGGGTTATAGAAATGTGTCTGAGTACTATTCCTATCCAATCACACAACGGCCTCCACATTGTGTGTCATCGTTGGTAAAACATTTGCACTAGCACTGTCCTGTAAATATGATAAGATAATAAACAGTATATTTTTGTTATTCCAGATGAGCTTGTTGTGATCAGAGAGTCTTCTACGCACATCGTTCTATACACATCGTTTGGATTGGAGATTGTGGTGCAGAGAGTCCCGGTGCTGAGCATCTATATTAAACTGGAGAGGGAATATTTAGGCAGCACCAGAGGTAAATGAGTCTGCAATGGTGACGCAGGTACAGGCTATGATCCGTTGCTAAGAAAAAAAGAGGACCATGTAGGCCTAGACAGGTAGCGGCCGAGCATCTTCCTTGCAGGCCAATTATCCCACATCAGACACCTGGCACTGCAGCCCTTCTGCCAGCCACATGCTCATATAAGACCTGTTCCGGGGCCAATCAGCACCTCTGTAAGCCTTATACTCACACCAGTCCTCCAATCAGACACCTGGCACTGCAGCCCTTCTGCCAGCCATACTCATGTAAGACCTGTTCCCTGCTGACCAATCAGCACCTCTGTAAGCCTTATACTCACATCAGTCCTCCAATCAGACACCTGGCACTGCAGCCCTTCTGCCAGCCACATGCTCATATAAGACCTGTTCCCGGGCCAATCAGCACCTCTGTAAGCCTTATACTCACACCAGTCCTCCAATCAGACACCTGGCACTGCAGCCCTTCTGCCAGCCATACTCATGTAAGACCTGTCCCCTGCTGACCAATCAGCACCTCTGTAAGCCTTATACTCACATCAGTCCTCCAATCAGACACCTGGCACTGCAGCCCCTCTGCCAGCCACATGCTCATATAAGACCTGTTCCCAGGCCAATCAGCACCTCTGTAAGCCTTATACTCGCATCAGTCCTCCAATCAGACACCTGGCACTGCAGCCCCTCTGCCAGCCACATGCTCATATAAGACCTGTTCCCTGCTGGCCAATCAGCACTTCTGTAAGCCTTATACTCACATCAGTCCTCCAATCAGACACCTGGCACTGCAGCCCCTCTGCCAGCCACATGCCCATATAAGACCTGTTCCCTGGCAATCAGCACCTCTATAAGTCTTATACTCACATCAGTCCTCCAAACTATCTGCCAGCTACATGCTCATATAAGACCTGTTTCCGGGCCAATCAGCACCTCTGTAAGCCGTATACTCACATTAGTCATCCAATCAGACACCTGGCACTGTAGCTTGTCTGCCAGCCACACGCTCATATGAGACCTGCTCCTGGGCCAATCAGCACCTCTTTAAGCTGTATACTCACATCAGTCCTCCAATCAGACACCTGGCACTGCAGCCCTTCTGCCAGCCACATGCTCATGTAAGACCTGTTCTCTGGCCTATCAGCACCTCTCTAAATCTTATACTCACATCAGTCCTCCAATCAGACACCTGACACTGTAGCTTGTCTGCAAGCCACATGCTCATGTAAGGTCTGTTCCCGGGCCAATCAGCACCTCTGTAAGCCTTATACTCACATCAGTCCTCCAATTAGACACCTGGCACTGCAGCCCCTTTGTCAATCACATACCAACTTTCGAAGAGACCACTGGTCTTGCAACTTACAAGCCATGTGCCACAACCACCTGGCTCTGTAGCCCTCTGTTTGCCATATACATTAGCAAACCCCTTGACCCTGCAGCCCCTTTGTCTGACACATTAAGCCTCTGATCAGACCCCTGGTCTTGCAGCCATACTGTCAAAAAGAAGCCATATCAGACCCCTGATCTTGTGGCCTTTCAGTCAGCCACATAAGCACCTTTGATCCTGCAGCCTTCTCCTTCAGCCATTTAGCAAATCACACCCCCTACAGCCCTTCTGCAAACCACATGACAAGATCCAAGGACCTCTAGTCTCTTCCTGGTGAAGGTTTTTTGGGCTGCTTTTTTCCCTTAGTGTGAGAAAAGGGAGAACTGCTTTCTCTGACAGTCAAGCAGAAAACAAGGGGTCTGCCTTGCACAACTGACAGCGCATGGTAGTTCAGCCGGCCCACCACCACCGGATAAAAAGCAGGTGGCCAAAGTTTCAATAATATTGCATGGCACATTGGCATTTGCCAAATTTGCCTGGTGGCCAATACAGGCCTGAATGTAGTTTAAAGCAGTGTTTGTCAACCGCGGCCCTCAAGTACCACCAACAGACCAGGTTTGCATTATAGCTGAACCAGTGCACAGGTAAAGTAATCAGCTGATTAGTAACACCATGGTTACTAACCTGCTCACCCATCAGCTGATTATTTCACCTGTGCACAAGTTCAGCTTTAATAAAATTGGTCTGTTGGGGGTACGTAAGGCCTGCGGTTAAGAAACAATGGTTTAAAGGACTATTAAAGTCAAAATTAGCCTTTCATGATTCAGATAACACACACAATTTCAAACAACTTTCCAATTCACATCAATATTCTAAATATGCAGTCTTTTTATGCATTTTGTGATTGGCTAATAGCCAAAGTAAATTGAACAGTTGTTTAAAATGGTGTGCTCTTTCTGAATCACAAAAGTTTAATTTTGACATTAGTGTTCCGTTTTTGAGAAAAAAAAGTCTAAATTATTCCAAAATTTAGAAACACAACCTCAGTCATAACCTCTCTGAACATAGGCGCACAATACTCAGGCGTTTGTATGATTGTCTGCGTTATTATGCTAAATTATATATCTATCTAATCTCCCAGTGAAACCTCAGAATTACCCATACTTGGTTGGGTTTGCAGTAGAAAGAAAAATGTTTCTAGTATAAAACGGAATGAAAAGTTTCATCTTTTCACCAGCAAGAATGACAATAATCCTAGTCAGCTACATATTTTGTAAACCTAATGATCAGTCAACAAATATTTACTGTGGTAGTGAAATATTTTTTAATAAAATACAATGTAATCTGACTGTTATTTCCAGTTTGAATTCAATTTGTTCATATAACACCAAAACATTTAAATAGTTTAATTCCTGTAATCTTGTTTTGCTTACACGAAAAGGATCATCACAAGAGTAATTTTCAGCATTAAAGGGAATGTCTAGTCAACATTAAACTTTTATGATTTAGATAGAGCATGCAATTTTATGCAACTTTCTTATTTACTCCTATTATCAATTTTCTTCATTCTCTTGGTATCTTTATTTGAAAAGCAGGAATGTAAAGCGTAGGAGCTGGCCCATTTTTGGTTCAGCACCTGGGTAGGGCTTGCTGATTGGTGTCTAAATGTAGCCACTGATCATCAAGTGCTACCCAGGTTCTGAACCAAAAATGGTCAGGCCCCTAAACTTACTTTCTTGCTTTTTCAAATAAAAGATACCAAGAGAATGAAGAAAAATTGATAATAGGAGTAAATTAGAAAGTTGCTTAAAATTGCATGCTCTATCTGAATCATGAAAGTTTTATTTGGACTAGACTTTCCTTTTGAACAAATTAGTGGCATTACAGTGACAATTAAATGTTATATATACATTGTTGTAACTTAATTTTGTTCAATACAATTCAGGTCTTTGTGGAAATTTTAATGGCGAGACAATGGATGACTTTTTGTCTAGCTCTGGCATTGTAGAAGGAACAGTCACATCATTTGCCGATTCTTGGAAGGCTGCTTCAAATTGCAAACATGCACATAATATGGATATTAACCCTTGTTCCATGAGCCTCTCTAATGGTAAGCAAAACTGTTATATAAAACCTTTTTGGTTTCTGTATAAGCCAAGGGGTGAGCATTTGATCAATAGATAACTATGAAATTCTGAAGACAATTCAGCTACTCAGGGGAAATAATATATGAAGATTGAGTATGAGTATCTCATACTCGGCTAATGTCATAATTTTTTTGAAAGGTCAAAACGCGTAGTTTGCAATGAAATGCAGCGCTACTGTTTTTAAAGCGAACCTCAGCTCTAATATGGCAAATGAAACTATCATTGGACTTAGATTGAATGCACTATCACGATTGTGGCTCTGGATGAATGATGCTCATTTGAGTTATGGTGGAGATAAAAGCATGAAGTAAAAATCCTCCATTTCATAAAAGTAAGAGTCATAGAATTATCGTATAAAACATTAGCAAATCTAGGCAAGTATCCCCACTTGCTATTCCCCAGAATTACTCTGTATACATTGTTGCCAATGCACCAGGAACTCTGGGTAAGATATGCAAATTAGAAATATAATATTTCATACTTTTTGCTTCCGATTCTGTGTTCAACCACAGCAATTGCTCTTTATGTGGTAGGTGCAGGAAAAGAAAAAAAAAGAAATTGTTAGTTTTTTTGCTGCACCATAAAGTGGAAATTCTGTGGTTTTTGAACACAGTATTAGAAGCAAAATGCATGAGATATTGTATATCTAATTTGCATATCTTATAGAGTACTTCTGGGGAAAAGCAAGTGGTGATACTTGCCTAGATTTGCTAATTTTTATGCAATTATTCTATGACTCCTATTTGGATGAACAATAGATATATGATTATTTCAAGGTTTTATTTAGAGTGCAGTCTGTCAATCTGCAATCTGTATACTCTAATTCAATACATTTTCATTTTATATTTGCTACAATATTATAATATTTATGTTGTTTCTATGTTTTAGTCTGCTGCAATAACATTATACAGAGGCATGAAAATACAAAATTAGTTTTTGTTTTCTCATAAGCAAATTGATACAACATAGTTCATTTCAAAATAGCACAAAATTAGGTGACTTTTCACAGAAAATGTACAATGTGTGCACTGGTGCAGGGCATTCTGGGTGAGGATATATAGAAATGAGGTTCATAGTGCCTGACATTTTGTTTCTAAAATCAGTTTATAAAACTGCCTTAAAGGGACCTAAAACTGTAAAATAAAAATGTGGGAATGAGCATTTTTAATTATTGTACTATCCCTTGCAAATAGCAGTGTTTTTAACACTTGCAGAGGGGTTAAAAACATAGTTAAAGACAGCTCAAAAAAAGGAATGCACTACTAGAATCTAGCTGGACACACATATGCTGAGCCAATGACAAGAGGCATATGTATATATCTACCAATCACCAGCTATCTCCCAGTAGAGCATTGCTGATTGAGTTAAATAAATATGTATTTCATTCTTGCACTTTTATGCCCCTTATAGCAGTATTGTATGGACATTAGGAAGTTCAAGATTAAAATGTATCTTAGAAACAAAACGGTGAGTCATTGTGAAGCTCATCTACATATCATTACCCACAATACACTGCTCCAACACAAGCATCGTTTCCTGAGGTTTTGTGTGGAGAAAGACACCAATTATGTTTCCTAAGCTAAACAATTATCTTTTTAAAGTATTGGTATTTTTAGAATATCTACCAATGATTTATATTTGCAAATGACAGGGCTTCTACTGCCTAAAACAGGTTGTTATCTTTTTCTAGAAATCTATGCAGAAAGTCACTGTTCTGCCTTGGTGAAGCAAGGGACGCTATTTGAGAAGTGCCACACATTGGTAGATGCTGATCCTTTTTACAAGGTAATATAAGCTGGTTGTTTATTCTGGGATGCTAAATATTACTGGGGTTACACATTCAAACATAGGAGAAAAGAACACAGAGGCGCCCAATGGCCTAATACCATATACACAGAGTGGGTTCAAATAAGTGAAAAGGGAATACTCACAGACAGCACCCTAGGGTGAAAATAAGCAGACTGGAACCTCACAGTTGCCTAGCAAACTGGATTATAGCAGCCAGAAGTTCAGAGAGGAATCCTCACTTATAGAATCCAAGATGTTCCTATATATAGGGAAACAAAAAACGACATAGCCCAGCACAGTATGGTACAAGGGTGTGTGTATTCAAGAAATAAGCACACTTACATATTTCTAAGCACCTCCAGGTGCAATAAGAGCAAGCTGGAGCTTCTCAGTCGCCCAGCTGACTGATTCCAAAGGTTCAGCAGGTGACAAAATAACTCCCAGGAGGTTCAGGGAAAAAAATAAATCCCCAGATAAAAACAGCAGCAAGTGTATAGATAAAAAAAATACTTTATTAAAAGCAACGCGTTTCTCAGCCTCTGTAGGGCTGTTTCCTCAGGCTATTGAACAATCACACATTCCTAAATATCTATAGAATATCAAAAGATCTTCAAATATAAAAACGTTTTTAAAAAATAGGACCAATAACTAAGTGCACTTAAAGGGACATTTTACTCAAATTATATAAAAGGGATATAAAACCCCAAAATGTTATTTTGTGACACAGAGCATACCATTAAAAAAAAAATCTCTTTCCAATTTACTTCTATAATAAAATATGCTTTGTTCCCATGATATTCAGTGTTGAAGAGATAACTAGGTAAGTGTATAAAGCACAACATGGAAGGAAATAGTGCTGCCATCTAGTGTTCTTTCAAATAGATAACATTCTTGCCAAACTGCTGCCATATAGTGCTCCAGAAAGGGGCCGGCTCCTAAACATACGTACCTGCTTTTCAACAAAAGATACCAAGAGAATGATGATAATTTGATAATAGAAGTACATTAGAAAGTTGTTTAAAATTGTATGCTCTATCTAAATCATGAAAGAACAATTTTGGGTTTCAAATCTTTTTAAATAACTTTTTGAAAAAAAAATGTTATGTAAAGCTATTTAAACTTAAAGGCTATAGCTGTATCCGTTGCTTATTGGCTGACAGGTACAAATGTTAATTGTGTCTATCAGCCAATGCACTATGGTACACACAAAACTATTTTAAGTGTGGAATGGTATATAAAAGAACAAAGGTTAACCTGCTGTGATCTGATACTATTACTTCAAAGCCAGAAAAGGTTATAAGTATTAGAGATGTGCATTTGTCCGACACACAAACAGCCAAATACATTATTGGACAAAACGGACGAAGAACAAATGATTGGTTGGCTAAATTGATTTCTTTGTGCCATTTGGTGCCAATAAGGGGGCAGGGTATGGGCAGAGCTATATTGTTTGGCTAATCAGCTTCTTTGTTTGTAATAATGCCTATCGTCCCCTGTCCAATCCTGCCATTGTATTAATAAAGGCTGATGATAGGAACAGCAAGTCAGACACAAAGGGTCAGAATACGAGTTGCGCTATAACTGTTATGCACAAGCGATATTGGGTTTGGATGTATCGCTTGTATTACAAGTTGAAAGTAAACGGGATCACTTGAGTGCAATTTAATTTAACGTGCAACCTCAGAGCTCTGCTTAACTGTTGCAAAGGGGGGAAAATAGTGACATAAAACAAATCAAAATTACATTTAAAAGTACAGTTACACTCATAATAAGACTAATAAAAATAAAGATGTATATGTATGTTTATATATATATTTATACATATGTATTTATGTATTTATATGTGTATATCGTACTTATGAACAAATAGAAAATATTCTGCTATGTGAAGAACATTGCAATGTGAAATAATCATATTTTCACACTGGGTTAGCACACTTGAGAATATGCGATTGAGTTTGCGCACAAGTTGGGTGCTTTTTTCTGCTTTTTCTTGGTGCCTTGACTTCTATGGGGGAATACATTAACTCGGTCACAATATTCTAACTTCAGCTTTTTGCATGCATCAAGTTAGCACACAAGCAAAACCTTTTTACTTTCAACTTAATATCAGCGGCAGCTCTACCCAATGAGCGCAAAAAGCTTATTTCTAGTGGAGTTAGCACGCGAGCAGAAGCAATAAGTACCGCTCCACTTGTAATCTGACCCCAAATGTTGTATTATAGTCATACAGGCTTGTTCATCTAAGGGAATAAAGAGAAAACAGAAGGTTTATCATGCAAGGGGCACAGATCATATTAGGTACAGAGTGTTCAGGAGCAAAAATGCACTACTGTGAGCTAGCTGCTGATTACTGGCTGCATATATATATATATATACACCTCTTGTCGCTGGCTCACCCAATATGTTCAGCTAGCTCCCAGTAGTGCATTTTTGCTCCTTCAACAAAGGAAACAAAAAAAACATATACAATTTTAATATAGAAGTACACTGAAAAATTGTTTAAATTGTATTCCTCATCTGAATTATGAAAGAAAAAAAAATTGGGTTTCATGTCCCTTTAATATATGAAACTAATGTAAATTATACCAAAGTAACCCTATGTTTAACCATTTAAACTCATAGTTCCAAAATGCCATAGAACAATACTTGTGTTTACTCTAAATGGTGTTATTATTCATGTTGATTTTCAGAGATGTGTGTATGAAACCTGCAATTACCAGGAGACCTACAGTTTTATCTGCTCAGCGTTAGGTTCGTACGCCAGGGCCTGCGCTGCCAAAGGGCTCGTCTTGCGGAACTGGAGAAGTGAAACCAACTGCAGTAAGTGTTTCTTAGTTACCTCTTCCAAGGCAGAGACTCCTCTATTCTGATAATCACATCCCCTGTAGTCTAAAACGTGGCTAAATAGTGATACAAATGGGTCACAGTGTTGCCAGCCGGGTGACATTATGAAGTAGCTGGGTGGCATTATGAGATAGCCGGGTGACATTATGAAGTAGCTGGGTGGCATTATGAGATAGCCGGGTGGCATTATGAGATAGCCAGGTGACATTATGAAGTAGCCGGGTGGCATTATGAGATAGCCGGGTGACATTATGAAGTAGCTGGATGGCATTATGAAGTAGCCGGGTGGCATTATGAAGTAGCTGGGTGGCATTGTGAGATAGTCGGGTGACATTATGAAGTAGCCGGGTGGCATTATGAGATAGCCGGGTGACATTATGAAGTAGCTGGATGGCATTATGAAGTAGCCAGGTGACATTATGAAGTAGCTGGGTGGCATTATGAGATAGCCGGGTGACATTATGAAGTAGCCGGGTGGCATTATGAGATAGCCGGGTGACATTATGAAGTAGCTGGGTGGCATTATGAGATAGCCGGGTGACATTATGAAGTAGCTGGGTGGCATTATGAGATAGCCGGGTGACATTATGAAGAAGCTGGGTGGCATTATGAGATAGCCGGGTGACATTATGAAGTAGCTGGGTGGCATTATGAGATAGCCGGGTGACATTATGAAGTAGCAGGGTGGCATTATGAGGTAGCCAGGTGGCATTATGAAGTAGCCGGGTGGCATTATGAGATAGCCGGGTGACATTATGAAGTAGCTGGGTGGCATTATGAGATAGCCGGGTGGCATTATGAGATAGCCGGGTGGGGTCAGGGTAATATTTTCTAATATTATATAATTGTCTGCTATCCAAAGCACAAATTAATTGCATAATTAAATGTATGCAATGATACTTAAAGGGACAGGAAACCCCAAAATTGTCTTCCATGATTTGGATAGAACATACAGTTTGGAACAACTTTCCAATTTACTTCCATTATCAAATGTACTTTGTTCTCTTGTTATCCTTTGCTGAAGGAACAGCATTGCACTACTGGCAGCAAGGTGAACACACCTATTCAGCCAATCACAAAAGACAAATGTGTGCAGGCACCAATTAGCAGCAGCTCCCACTAGTGTAGGATATGTACGTATTCTTTTTCAACAAGGGATACTAAGAGAACAAAGCACATTTGAAAACAGAAGTTAATTTAAAAAGTGTCTTAAAATGACATGCTCTATCTGAATCATGCAAGTTTAATTTTGACTTTCCTATCCCTCTAATAAAAATATTGAACATTTTTAAAAGTAGCTAATTTTAGTTTTGCATAACAAACACAGTTATATTAATACACTTTTTACCTCTGTGATTACCTTGTATCTAAGCCTCTGCAGACTGCCCCCCTTATCTCAGATCTTTTGACAGACTTGCATTTTAGCCAATCAGTACCCTTTCATAAGTAACTAAACAGTAGAGAGCACAATGTTATCTATATGGCACACATGAGCTAGCACTGTTTAACTGAAAAACTGTCAAAATTAACTGAGTTAAAGGGACAGTATACACCTGAATTGTTATTGTTTAAAAAGATATATAATCCCTTTATTACCCATTCCCCAGTTTTGCATAACCAACACATTTATATTAATACACTTTTTACCTCTGTGATTACCTTGTATCTAAGCCTCTGCAGACTGCCCTCTTATCTCAGTGCTTTTGACAGACATGCAGTTTAGTCAATCAGTGCAGACTCCTAAATAACTCCACATGTGTGAGCACAATATTATCTATATGACACACATGAACTAACACTGTCTAACTGTAAAAAAACTTTCAAAATGCTCTGAGCTAAGGGGCGGTTTTCAACGGTTTATAAATCAGTTTGAGCCTAGCTAGGTTTAGCTTTTCAAAAATACCACCAAGGGAACAAAGCAAATTTAATGATAAAAGTCAATTGGAAAGTTGTTTAAAATTGCATGACCTATCTGAATCATGAAAGTTTTTTTTGGACTTGACTGTCCCTTTAAGAGGCAGCCTTCAATTGCTTAGAAATCAGTTTGAACATATCTAGTTTTAGCTTTCAACAAGGAATACAAAAAGAACAAAGCAAATTTGATGATGAGTAAATTAGAAAGTTGTTTAAATTTGCATGCCCTATCTGAATCATGAAAGGTTTATTATGACGTGGCTGTATTGAATAATACATAATAATAGTTTGAAATTAAATATTTTAAATTAAATTAGATTTTTAGTTCCATGTTATTATTCAATTGTTAATTGAATATTATTAAATTTTAAATCTAATATTATTGTTGTACTTTATTTTAATATTGTTTTGTATTTTTATTATTACATTTTACTATTATTACAGTAATTCGTCTAGTTGGGGTTTCAGCAGTGTGCTAAAACAGAGCAAAAGCTCTACAGCCAATCAGAAAACAGTTTACTAAAGTTAGATGAAAAATCAAGTAAACTCAGCTCCATTTAAAAATAGCCAACGCAGGTTTCATTGTATGACAGCTCAGATAGATGAATAGAAAGTCTTTGCCCATCTTGATATTGCCACGTTTAAAGAGACATTAAACACTAAATATATTTTATGCACCTCCCTTAAATTATGGGTGCCTTTATTTTGGAACCTAGGCTACTCTGCAGGTATCTGAAGAATTGAAAGCTTGATTTCAACATAACGGTACCCATAACTAGAGGGTGGCGGAAAATATCCTCAATGCTATGCATATAAAATTTACATTTCCTCTTTTGGCTGGGCCGTGACATAGGGAGCAGTCTCACCATCTATTAAGGCTTCCTAAGGGCTTTCAAAGGGTGGTACTTCAACAGTGTCATATGGCACACACACTGATTGGAGGTTCATTGGAATTGTTTTAAAAAAAAAGTGTTCATCTCAGTGGGCCAGCATAACATTCTAATAAAGCATTACTATAGGCATGGATTTAACCCTTTTCATGGCTAGATTAAAAAAAAGAGGTACACATATACTTTTTAAATGGCAAAGATTATTTATATGGCATTTGATTAGCTAAAGTTTGCCATCTCTTTACCGTCACTTTAACCAACATATCCTGATTTTTATATTTTTTTAACTTGAATTAAATGCTGTATTCTTCTCCTTTTAGCAATTGCGTGTTCTGGTAACCAGACGTACAGTTACGACACCAATTCCTGTGGTCGGACATGTCTGTCGCTCTCTAACCTACAGCTGGAGTGTTACCCTAATGATATCCCTATTGAAGGCTGTAATTGCCCACATGGGTATTACCTGGATAACAAGGAGAATTGTGTTCCCAAATCCCGCTGCCCGTGCTACTTGGATGAGACTACGGTCATCATGCCTAACCAACAGACCATCTACAATGGCCTTACATGGTAATCATATGGGCTTGATGTATGAAAACATCTATTGGTGAATCAGTAAAGGATCTAGGGCCACATTAAATTACTATACACCTGTTTGTACTGTACCATCACCAAACCTCAAAGGTGCCAGCTACCCTAAATTTTCAAAGGAAACTTTTAAAGAAGCATATAGGAGGATTCATTTAAAAAAAAAAAAGGTTGAGCATAGTTTGAAGTGGGTATTCATGTTTCAGGTAGGTATACACCCCACTACTAACAACTAAGTTAACCCCTTCACACCGTTAGGAGGTTCAGTGCCGTCCTAACAGTGCTGGGTTTTTACGCCGTTAAGAATGCATGGAACGTCCTACTATATATGGGGTCTTGCAGCTTCCCTCTTTGATGAAGGCAAGGACCTGCCTTGGGGGGCGTACCTAGCAGGGAAGGCCGTCTCTCATGATCCGATCCCGGCCTTGAAATCACACAATTGCATAGACGATTGCGTGATTTAATTTTTACTAATAGTGTTTACATCGAACACTATTGTACCACCCTGAAGGGCTTAAACAGAGATAGCTTTAAAAAAAATTATAAAAATAAAAATTGTTATCCACTTGACAGCTAGGTTAAAGGCACGTTAAACTTAAACAAATCTATATGCAGAGGAACATGCTAGAATATTTTTGAATGAAAAAGGTTAGATTAAAACTGTTTAAATTGGTTTTAAAACTAACAGGAAATGCATGCATATGTACAACTGGTCCCTAGGGACTGATTGCCCACTGGCTGATACTGGCAAATGTAATAGCTCTGTAGAATTGAGATACGTCAAAAGGAAAACAACTGATCATTTTTAAAACTCAGTGGCTTGTTATAAAAAACTGTAATAAAATTAAAAAATTTCAATTTTAAATAAAACTAATTTGGAAACATTATAGAATTAAAGGGACAATTAAAGGGACAATTAAAGTGACAATTAAAGGGACAATTAAAGGGACATGAAACCCACATTTTTTTCTTTTATGATCCATAGAGAATACAATTTTAAAAAAACTTTCCAATTTACTTCTTTTATCTAAATTGCTACATTTTCTTGGTATCTTTTGTTAAAATAAACAGTAATGCGCCTACCTAGGTATCCTTTTCAACAATGATACCAGGAGAACATAAACAAATTAGATAATAGAAGTCAATTGGAAATGTGTTTAAAGGGGTTTTATGTCCCTTTAAGTGAAAATCTAATTTTCATGATTCAGATAGAGCAGGCAATTATAAAAAAACTTTCCAATTGACTTCTGGTATCACATTTACATTTGATTGGTGAGAGTGGATTGGTAACCATGGTAACTGAACAGCTGATTTTTTTTTACCAGTGCTCATGTTCAGTTATTAAAATCTAGACTGTTAGGTGTCCTTAGACTGGAGTTGAGAAACACTGAATATGTTATATCATTTATTTGCAATTATAGATAGTTGTAAACAATGCTACCATCTAGTGTTTAAATGTGTTATAATATTTATTTATTTATTTTTTAAACTGATGCCATATAGTTCTCAATATACACTCCTGGGCACATCTAGATATGCTCTTCAACAAAGGATACTAAACTAAAAACATCAATCTGATAATGGGAGTAAAAGTTGTTTTTTTAATTGCATGCTCTGTCTGAATCAAGAGAGTTTAAAGGGAGACTACACACTAAATACAGTTCATGCCCCTCCCTCTAATTATGGGTGCTGCCATTTTGGAACCTAAGTTACACTGGAGGTATCTGAAGGAGAGTTGCATCCACATGTACAAACAAGTCAGCATTGGAATATAGTGAGATAGATTTCAACATGGCTGCACCCATGACTAGAGGGAGGCAGGGAATAATCTTTACTATACCTTTTAAATTTATCTAGTGTATAATGCCTCCTTAAAGGGACAGTCTACACCAGAATTGTTATTGTTTAAAAAGATAGATAATCCCTTTATTGCTCATTACCCAGTTTTGCATAACCAACACAGTTATATTAATATACTTTTTACCTCTGTGATTACCTTGTATCTAAGCTTCTGCAGACTGCCCCCTTATTTCAGTTCTTTTGACAAACTTGCATTTTAGCCAATCAGTGCTGACTCCTAGGTAACTTCACAGGCGTGAGCACAATGTTATCTATATGGCACACATTAACTAATGCCCTCTCTTGGTGAAAAACTGTCAAAATGCATTCAGAAAAAGAGGCGGCCTTCATTGTCTAAGAAATTAGCATATGAGCATATCTAGGTTTAGCTTTAAACTAAGAATACCAAGAGAACAAAATTGGTGATAAAAGTAAATTGGAAAGTTGTTTAAAATGACATGCCCTATCTGAATCATGAAAGCTTATTTTGTACTTGACTGTCCCTTTAAAATTCCCTTTGCTATTCCTTTAATTAGAAGGGACATAGTCGAGCTAACTATGCAAATATCTCTTTAGTGCAGGGTTAAAAATATTGCTCAAACATATATCAAATACTTCCAAAACAAGAAGAGGGAACAATTATCCATTTATCAGTGGAAAATATAGAAATGATGCTCATATGGGGCTATTTTACTATTCTTCAACTAAACGAGTATCTGAGGCATTCTAATGTATCATGGAGTTTAGCTAATGTAACTTTATGGTTGCCTTACAGTTACTGCGGAGCTGGGAAGCTAAACTGCATCGGAAGAACGCTAGATTTTGCTGGTATGTAATTTGCTATATAAGTTGTCAATGATTTTGCACTTATTTATTCATTAAGCTAACTTATTTATTTCATCTATAGAGACTTGTCCAGAACCCAAGGTGATGAAGACTTGTGGGTCCATGTCGGATAAATATGGAGCTGCTTGTGCCCCTTCGTGCCAGATCCTTGCAACTGGTATCAGCTGTGTAAGTGTCACTTTTGTACTGCAAGAAAAGGCTATTCTGGTTCCAACCAAAAAATACCTACCTCACAATAGGGAACAGGAGGCTGGGGGCTGATTCATGAGTCTCAAAGGGATAGTGAATTGTATTAAGATGGATGGGTGGAGATAGGGTTAGCTGTAGATTGGGTTAAAGTGTGATATGGGCGGAACCTAAATGATTGGACAACATCAAGGTATGTTGGGGGTTATGGCTGGCTGGTCAATGTTTCACTTTAGTTTAAAATGAAACGAATACTGAATTTTAGTTAAAACTTTTACATTTTTTTTGTAGTTATGTAAATGTTCAAAGCTACAGGTGAAAAGTTTTCCCGTATCTACAATACTTAACGCACTATGGAGAGCGTGCTAACCTGATCCACTATTGAGAGCCACGCTAACAGGAGGCTTGGTGCAGGTCCTGTGAGCCGACTGTTAGCACGGCTGTGGTTCTGGCAAAAAGAGGATCGGGTTAGCGCACTCTCCGGAGAGCATTAAGGTAAGTATCAACCCCTTAAATTTTTTTAAAGGAAATTAATGAATACTGAAGGTTTTCGTTAGTATTTTTTTTCTTTTTTTAATTTTATTTAGTGCATTCATTCGGATATTTGTTTTGTTAAATAAAAATGAACATAACATGCAATCATGACAAAACAAATGCACATCTCTAATATATATATATATATATATATATATATATATATATATATAAATATATATACTGTATATATATGTATGTATATATGTATATATATATATGTATGTATATACGTATATATATAGTACACACATACGCACTGATATAAAATGCATGTTTTCTTGCATATGAAAGGAGAGCAATTTATTTAAAGGGACTCTAAAACCAAATTGTTTCTTTCGTGATTCAGATAGAGCATGAAATGTTAAGCAACTTTCTAATTTAATCCTATTATCAAATTGTCTTTATTCTCTTGGTATCTTTATTTGAAATGCAAGAATGTAAGTTTAGATGCCGGCCCATTTTTGGTGAACAACCTGGGTTGTCCTTGCTGATTGGTGGATAAATTCATCCACCAATAAAAAAGTGCTCTCCAGAGTACTGAACCAAGAAACTAAGCTTAGATTCCTTCTTTTTCAAATAAAGAAAGCAAGAGAATGGGAAAAAAATCATAATAGGAGTAAATTAGAAAGTTGCTTAAAATTGCATTCTCTATCTGAATCCTGAAAGAAAAAAAATTTGGGTTCAGTGTCCCTTTATATTACTTTTTGCATTGAAAGCATTTACTCTCAAACTTGGCCCTCCAGAGGTTTTGGAACTACATTTCCCATGATGCTCAGCCAGCATATCAGCTGATTTAAGATGTTTATTTAAATAATGGAAAGAAGCAAAATACTACTGCTACACAACTGATACTGCAGTATACATGCTCATTGGCTGAGAGAGACAATTTCTCAGGAGCTGTACTGCTGCAGAAATATAAGACCCCATAAGCATTAACAGAACAGGTGTTAGTTAATTTGGTACAAAAAAAATGACTGTGGAAATTCTTTACTCTTTTAGATGCCACAGATAGTTGATTTTTTTTTCTCTCATTATAGAGATGATTAATATGAACTAGAGAGCCCCCTGCTGTCATCACAATGCATTACACTAAGACTGTATTTCCACATGTCAAATTGAGACAATCACAATTCTGTATGTTTAGATACCAACCAAATGTGAGGCTGGCTGTGTATGCCCGGACGGAACTTATGAGGACTTTGATGGTAACTGCGTAGCAGAAGCAGATTGTTCCTGTGAATTTGGTGGAAATATCTATAGAAATGGGGAGTCTATGCAGACTGACTGCCAGAGCTGGTAAGATGGATTTTTGCACATAAATTTGAAACCAGGATTAAGAATATTTAGAACAAAAATTAACACAATTGTACAATATGTTACATAGATATAAAACTCAGTTGACATAAATAATCCATTGTAATGTACTTGTGATAAGAGTGGGAGGTGACGTCACCGGATGGGGGCGTGGCTTATAGCCCTTATTATCTATGTCGCAGTTACCAAGTTAGATGTGTTGTACAAGCTGTATACTTCTATGCTCTGCAATAAAGTAGCGTTGAACCTTCTATGCTGTGTCCTGCATCTCATGACAGTACTTTCATTTCGTATTTTGTCCACTGTTTCTCTGTTTTTCTTCTGCGCTACAGAAACTGGAATCTGTTTTGCAATACTCAGTCTGGCTTTAAGGGACACTGAACCCAAATTTTTTCTTTCATAATTCAGATAGAGCATGCAATTTTAAACAACTTTCTAATTTACTCCTATTATCAAGTTTTCTTCATTCTCTTGATATCTTTATTTGAAAAGCAAGAGTGTAAGTTTAGATGCCGGCCCATTTTTGGTGAACAACCTGGGTTGTTCTTGCTGATTGGTGGATAAATTTACCCACCAATAAACAAGTGCTGTCCATGGTACTGAACCAAAAATTGTCTGGCTCCTTAGCTTAGATGCCTTCTTTTTCAAATAAAGATAGCAAGAGAACGAAGAAAACTTGAAATTGGAGTAAATTAGAAAGATGCTTAAAATTGCATTCTCTATCTGAATCACAAAAGAAAACAATTGGGTTCAGTGTCCCTTTAATAATATCAGTCCCTAGTTGTCCACAGCAGACTAAATAAGATAAACATAATGAAGGCTTTTCAAAGGGTGTGCCCAAGGATTGCAAAACAGTGCAGATAACAAAATTACAAGTTTACATACTTTTAAAATATTTGTTTTGTGTTGCGATCCTCTGCAATGTGGTGCTTGAAGAAACATGAAACCTAATTTTTTTTATTCATGATTTACATACAAAAAATAAATAAATCCAATGAACTTTTATTTAATTTGCTTTGTTCTCTTGTTATTCTTTGTTTAAGAGAATATCTAGGTAGGCAGTGGAACTTGTCTGAAGAACTATATGGCAGCTGTTTAGCAAGAATGCTTTTGCACATTAGATTACAGCAATGTTTGAACAATGTATAACGTTGTTGTAAGCATTCTGGCAACACTGCTGTTATACAGTGCACCAGATGTGCATACTCCTATGCCCACCAACCTGCATTTCAACAAAGTATATTTGATGACAGAAGTAAATTGGAAAGTATTTTAAAATTGTTCACTTTATCTGAATCCTGAAATAAAAAAATAAAATTCATGCCTCTATCTATCTGATCTATCTATCTATCCACACAAACACTTTGGGGCCGATTTATCAAGGGTCGAATGGCCCTGAATACCCCAGTTTCCGCAGGAGCCTTCAGACTCGCCGGAAACAGGGGTTAATAGGACACTGAACCCAATTTTTTTCTTTCATGATTTAGATAGAGCAGGCAATTTTAAGCAACTTTCTAATTTACTCCTATTATCAAATTTTCTTCATTCTCTTGGTATCTTTATTTGAAAAGCAAGAATGTAAGTTTAGATGCCGACCCATTTTTGGGTTGTTCTTGCTGATTGGTAGATAAGTTCACTCACCAATAAACAAGTGCTTTCCAGGGTCCTGAACCCTGGCTCCTTAGCTTAGATGCTTTCTTTTTCAAATAAAGATAGCAGGGGAACGGAAAAAAAATGATAATAGGAGTAAATAAGAAAGTTGCTTAAAATTGCATGCTCTATCTGAATCACGGAAGAAAAAATTTGACTTCAGTGTCCCTTTAAAAGCAACGGTCTGAAGACCACTGCTCCTTAACTTGTCCGCTGCCTCTGAGGCTGCGGACATCAATCCGCCCGATCGTATACTATCTGGTTGATTGATACCCCCTGCTAGTGTCCGATTGGCCGCGAATCTGCAGGGGGCAGCATTGCACAAGCATTCCACTAGAACTGTTTTGTACTCTGTTAAAAGCCAACAGCGTATGCTGTCGGCATTCAGCAATGTCTGTCGGACATGATCTGCTGAGCGGACCATGTCGGACAGACACTTGTTAAATCGTCATCTTTGTGTGTATATCTATCTATCTAAAATTTCTATCTATCTCTCCACACATAGTATTAGGAGATAAATCAAGTAATCTCATATAAATAAAAAAAACAGGGAGAGTAGAATATATTTCAAGGGAAACGTTTATAGAGAGTTTGAGAAAGTTTTCCCCACTATATTTATGAGAGGATTTATGTATAAAATCTTGATTTCAGTTTGTGGCAGTAACTTTTGACTGCAGGACCATGCTTAGAGTCATATTAAACAGGCCCTGAGCAAAAATGTAAGGGACAAGGAGTATAGCATATAACACCTTTTTTATTTGTTAAAAGCATAAAATGTTATACCTAGTGATATTGCAAATCTGTGTGCTTAACTACCGCAAATGGATTAAACACATAGCTAAAGTACTGCTTGGGAGAAACATAGAACTGCGGGTGGGCCAATTAGAAGTTGCATTTCTATGACCCTGATGCGTGATTGCAGCTCCTGAGCAGTACTTTAACTATACGTTTAACACCTTTACGGGTGGGATTAAAGTTTCACCATTGATAAACTTACAAATTAAAGGGACAGTCTACACCAGAATGTTTATAATTTAAAAAGATAGATAATTCCTATATTACTCATTCCCCAGTTTTGCATAACCAACACAGTTATAATAATACACTTTTTTACCTCTGTGATTACCTTGTATTTCAGCCTCTGCAGACTGCCCCTTATTTCAGTTCTTTTGACAAACTTGCATGTTAGCTAATCAGTGCTGACTCCTAGGTAACTCCACAGGCGTGAGCACAATGTTTTCTATATGGTACACATGAACTAACACTCCCTAGTTGTGAAAAAATGTCAAAATGCATTCAGAGAAGAGGCGGCCTTCAAGGGCTAAGAAATTAGAATATGAGCCTCCTAGGTTTAGCATTCAACTCAGAATACCCAGAGAACAAAGCAAAACTGATTATAAAAGTAAATTGGAAGGTTGTTTAAAATTACAGACCCTATCTGAATCACAAAAGTTTATTTTTGACTAAACTGTCCCTTTAAATAAATATTTAAGGAATAAATGAAAAAAATATTTAATTTAAATAACCCATTTAAGTCCAAAATATAGAGCTAAAGCACTTAAGCCCTTTCTATGCAGGCTATATAAATAGCACTATTGTTAATATAGGTTTAATGTTATTCTTTGGCATTTTATAGCGACTTACTACCTGAGTGTAATTCAATGCCTGAAGACTGAATTTTGTATTGCAGAACTATGCAAATACCTACAGCTTTACACATGAACCTTTCCCTTCTTTATACGCAAAAAACACTGTCATTTTCCCTTTTCCCTGCAGCGACTGTAGAGGAGGCCACTGGTACTGTGAACAGAACTTGCATTGCGCATCTACCTGCGTGCTATATGGAGAGGGACACATGAAAACCTTTGATGGGCAATACTTTGTATTCGATGGAAACTGTGAATATACCCTAGTGACGGTAATGTCTTACTCACTGCAAACAGCTCATTTAGTTTTTTTCTTTAGTTTTTCCAAGTTGTGCTAAAAGACTTTGCACTACAGAAGTGGATTGTACAATACTGTACTTTATATATGTGCTTTTTTTCTCAACAGGACGGTTGTGGAGTTAACAACTCATTGTCAGCATTTAAGGTGGTAACAGAAAACGTCATCTGTGGCACTACTGGAGTCACCTGCTCTCGGTCCATCAATGTCTACATTGGGGTAAGGATTAAAATATAACAGTATAGGCTACCAATTTAAAATACATCTTAAATCAAGCTGAATTAAAGGGATACTGGAACCCAATTTTTTTCTTTCATGATTCAGATAGAGCGTGCAATTTTAAGCAACTTTCTAATTTTTTCCTATTATCAATTTTTCTTCGTTTTCTTGGTATCTTTATTTGAAAAGCAGGAATGAAAGCTTTGGAGCAGGCCCATTTTTGGTTTAGCACCTGGGTACTGGCTAAATGTAGCCACCAATCAGCAAGCACTATCCAGGGTGCTGAACCAAAAATAGGCCGGCTCCTATGCTTTCATTCCTGATTTTTCAAATAAAGATACCAAGAGAATGAAGAAAAAATGATAATTGGAGTAAAATAGAAAGTTGCTTAAAATTGTATTCTCAATCCGAATCATAAAATAAAAAAAATGGGGTTTAGTGTCCCTTTAAGTATTGTTTTTTATTTTTTTGCTGCTTTGTTACAACTTTATAATTGAGGCATATATATACTATAACTTGATGATTCTTTACCAATTTACCAATTTGAATTAGATGCTCATGATTCAGTAGTTCAATGCTCAGTCCTACCTAGGTCTTACTTAAGATATTATGTAGCTAATTCTTGATGTTTATTTGATAGACCACAGAACTGAAGATGTTTGATGGAAAGTATACCATTAACCCTAACAACACTGAGAATATCACAGTACAAAAGAACAGACTGTTCATAGTGTTTGATATTACCATTCCAAACAAGTTCATCATCTCCATTCTCTGGAACAAGGACATTAATGTCTTCATCAGGATCTCCAAGCTTAGTACGGTAAGATGATATCAAAAGTGGTGAGTTAGGTATTTCATCATAAAAGTATGACTTGACCATAAGGTTATTGTGAATCACTAAAGATATATTTGCAGCTAGAAGACATCAGGGTAGTATTTCTCACTTTACAAGGTAGGTAACTACTTAGAGATGCCTTTACTCAGATGGGACTCTTAGTGGCTTGGAAAGTACTAAAATGTTTCAGAACACTCTATCTTCTTACATTCTGGGTTCCATTTATCAAGCTGTGAGTGCAGTTTGAAAGCCCTTGTGGTACAGGCTGTCTCATGTAATCCTGCAACTGCAAACTAAAAGGCAGGGGTCTTAAGACTTATTCTTAAACTCAAAAGTGGAGGAGTTTAATCATCCTGGACTCATCCTATTATTTCACTCGTATGTTAAAACAGGCAGCAGATACTTCCTTGCAAGCCCTGCATGCGGTGGACAGGTTCCCCTATCTGGAATCTTAACCAGTCCACTGCTGGCTAAATGAGGCTGTCAGTATTCTGCATTCTTAGTTACTCAGCATAAACTAATGAGACACCAGGAAACCATTACCTCTTAACAAATAGGCTGGCAATTGTGAGTGCCCATGGTAGTAGTGACACGTCAGAAGTGGGTTGAAAAAAGTCAGGACCTAATATTTGTTAAATTTTTTTTAAAAAAAGAATATAATACAAAATGTGGTGTATACTGTTAAGACGCACACTAAAGTCTGATTTATAATGAAATATATTGTGATAACATAAATGGGTTCATCTTTAAATTTGACATAAATTATTTACATTTCTTGATACAAATAAATGTATTTTATTTATAGTAGGAGTAAGACGCCCAGCACACATGTATAAAATTGTGCATGCTGCTTTGATCACTCTACTGGTTTCTTAACTACAGCAAAAGTTAAAAAAATAACAGCACACCTAAAAAATAAATAAAATAGACCTCTATTACATACTGGAGACAAAGTCATCAGGACATCTTTTTAGGTAATTGCCAGGTGGTTGTTCTGGGGGGAGCAAAAGCACCCCAATTTTACACTTTGCATCCCCCAAGTACTACTCCACGCACCCTTTCCTTTTAGTCAGGCCACACCCCACATCTTCCTAACCACACCCCCAGACCACATGGCTCTTCCCTCAGAACACAAGACTCCACTTTCTCCTGCCCCGACCTTGTCCATTAAACACCTCTAACAAAGCCGTCCCCCACGCTGTACCAACCAATGGAGTTCCCACTACTAAACCCATAAGTGTTCACCCCCATATAAAGGTTTCAGGAACCACCACTGGTAACTGCTCTTAATCGTGATTTAGTAAAGATATATTTTATTTTACGCATGCTGCTGCCATTTCTACTTTTATTTGTAGACCTATAAATATTTCAATTAGCTACTTAAAAAGTTTTTATATTTAAAAAAACATAATTTTTAAAATATGGCTCGCGATGGTCCTTATAATCCATAAAATATTCAATTATTTCAAACAAGATATGGGGTTTTAAACTCTCAAAATCTTATAAATTAGGTAACTTGAAGCATATACTTAAAACTAGTGCAATTTTAATTTTATCTACTTCAAACTGAGAGGTTTTATCAGTGCTGAGTGCTTCCATGTTTGCTGAGAGTTTTAGCTTTCCTTTCTTTTAAAGGGATAGAAAACACTAAATATATTTAATTAGTAGTGAGTTTTTTGCCCACTTCTCTCTATTCATGGGTTGCCGCCATCTTGAAATCTGTCTTTCACTACATACCGAGGTATTGCCCCTGTTTGCACATGTTGCAGTAACTCTCCTTCAGATACCTGCAGTGTAAACCTAGGTTCCAAAATGGCATCACTCATGATTAGGGGGGAGGTGCATGAAATATGTTTAGTGTCCCTCTTTGCATTTCAACTTTTGAGTTATAACTTAGTTAGTGTTTTCACCATAGGCCTCTTCATATCTGATGCTGAACATTATTTTTAAAGAGAATATCTCAATTACGACATCTTGCCCACCTGCCAATCAGCCGATCCCTACGGTTATCCAGTTAATGGAGAATGTTCTATTATTTACTCTTTCTAGGATGCTGTTTGTGGTCTGTGTGGAAACTACAATGGGAATTTGAAAGGATGACTATGAGACTAGAAGTAGAATTTGTGGCCTCTATTCAGCTAGAGTTCATCAACTCATGGAAAGAGAGACCGACCTGTGATGATGTCAGCTTTGCTGTGAGTCCTTGTGACCAGAACCCCTATCGCAAGGCTTGGGCGGTGAAACAGTGCTCTATTATCACCGGCAAAACATTTCTCCCTGCCATGCTAAGGTAAAGTAGACCTGATTGGGAATATACTAGAGGGGAAGATTTATCAATAATAAGGGAAAAAATATTCAGTGCTAAGTTGTAGAAGGGGAAACCTATAGTAACAGTTGTAGTATTTAATATAGTAGTTTGTAATAGTAACAATATACAGGACGGATAGACATAGTGATATTTTTAAAAGTAGGAAGACCGAAAAAGAGAAACCAATAGACAAAAAATAGATAAATAAAAACCTGCAAATAAAAGAAAGGTGACTCAGTGAGTAAAATGAGAGAAATCTAGATTTAAATATGCTCATTTGTTAGAATATTATATCCATAACATCAGTTAGTTTGCAGGATGGTAAAACTGTAAAATGTTCTAATGAAATGTGGAAGATCTGAGATTTGAGGTCTTAAAGGGATAGCCTACTCCAGAATTGTTATTATTTAAAAAGATAGGGTAATCCCTTTATTTACCATTCCCCCAGTTTTGCATAACCAACACTGTTAGTATTAATACGCTTTTGACCTCTGTCATTACCTTGTATCTAGAGCCTCTGCAGACTGCCCCCCTATTTCAGTTCTTTAGACAGACTTGCATTTTAGTTAATCAGTGCTCTCTGATAAGTAACTCCACGGGGCGCGAGCACAATGTTATCTATATGGCACACATGAACTAGCGCTAACTGTGAAAAACTGTCAAAATGCACTGAGATAAGAGGCAGCTTTCAAGGGCTTTAGAAATGAGTATAAGAAGCCTACCTACATTTAGCTTTCAACAAAGAATACTAAGAGAACAAAGTGAATTGGATGCTAAAAATGTAAATTGAAAAGTTGTTTAAAATTGCATGCCCTTTCTGAATCATGAAAGTTTAACTTTGACTAGACTGTCCCTTTAATTATCATTTTGTTTTTTCCTACAATGTTTTGTTTCTATAATTGTGGAGGTGTGTTTCTGTGCACCAATAGAGTTGATCCTTGTAGATGTTGTGAACAAATGCACATTTAAGAAGTAAAAGGTATTCAAATATTTTTAAAATGAAGATGTTACTTTTTAGATGTATGATGGAATGGATATGACCCTTTTTAACGTGGCAGTTGTATTAAAAATACTCAAAACTTAATATAAGGATATTAGTTTACAACTGGACCATCATATAGGCATCCCAGTTATATACAGTTAATAGAGATCACTGAGGGTCAAAGGGCAGCAGAAAGAAAATACTATAACATAGACATATATTGTTACTATCCAGAAAGAATAAGGGATTTAAGCCGTTTTAGTCTGTCCTTTTAATTTTTTCAAAATGTTGTGCTGTTTCAGGTTGACTATATGAAGTACTACCAAGATTGTATGCATGACGCATGTGGTTGTGACACAGGAGGGGACTGTGAGTGCTTGTGTAACATTGTTCAGGCCTATGCCTCAGCCTGTTTAACTGCTGGAGTCTGTGTTGACTGGAGAACCCCAACATTTTGCCGTAAGTTCTCACATCTAAGGTAATATGTCTGTGTATAATTAAGCAAAGGACATTGCTAGGTCCAAACAAATATGGCTCTACAACCCATGACCAAATAATTACAATGCCAAGTAACAGCCTCCTATTCTGCATTAGTTTTACACCTCTACCAGACACTGCATTTTGGGTAAGCGCAATGGCTTATAATCACACGTACCACTGGTAGATATACACCATATAACCACACATACCAGGGTCAGATATATAACATGTAATCACTTATACCAGTTGTAGATATATACACCTCATAATCACACATACCAGTTGTAGATATATACACCTCATAATCACACATACCAGTTGCAGCTATATGCGCCATATAATCACACATACCCACTGGTAGATATACACCTTATAATCACACATACCAGGGTCAGATATATAAAATGTAATCACTTATACCAGTTGTAGATATATACACCTCATAATCACACATACCAAGGTCAGATATATAACATGTATCACTTATACCAGTTGTAGATATATACACCAATAATCACTACATACCAGTTGTAGATATATACAGCCTCATAATCACACATACCAGTTGCAGCTATATGCACCAATAATCACATCATACCACTGGTAAATATACACCATATAATCACACATACAAGGGTCAAATATACACCATATAATCACACATACCAGTTTGTAGATATATAATATATATATATATATATATATATATATTATATATATAATATATATATATATATATATATATAGTATAATATACACACCATATAATCACACATACCAGTTGTAGATATATACCCCATATAATCACACATACCAGTGGTAGATATATACACACCAGATAATCACACATACCAGTTTGTAGATATATACCCCATATAATCAGTTGTAGATATATATACACCATATAATCACTACATACCAGTTGTAGATATGTATACCCCATATAATCACACATACCAGTTGTAGATATGTATACCCCATATAATCACACATACCATTTGTAGATATATATACAACATATAATCGCACATAACCAAGTTGTAGATATATATCTACACTATATAATCACACTTACCAGTTTTTAAATATATATACACCATATAATCACATATACTATTTTAGATATACACCATGTAATCACATATACTAGTTTGTAAGATATATTACACCATATAATCACACATACCATTGTAGATATATACATCTTATAATCACACATACCAGTTTGTAAATACAGTATCTCACAAAAGTGAGTACAACCCTCACATTTTTGTAAATATTTTATTATATCTTTTCATGTGACAACACTGAAGAAATGACAGTTTGCTACAATGTAAAGTAGTGAGTGTACAGCCTGTATAACAGTGTTAATTTGTTGTCCCCTTCAAAATAACTCAACACAACAGCCATTAATGTCTAAACCGTTGGCAACAAAAGTGAGTATACCCCTAAGGTGGAAATGTCCAAATTGGGCCCAAAGTGTCAATATTTTGTGTGGCCACCATTATTTTCCAGCACTGCCTTAATCCTCTTGGGCATGGTAGTTAACCAGAGGCTTCACAGGTTGCCACTGGAGTCCTCCTACACTCCTCCATGACACATCATGGAGCTGGTGGATGCTAGAGACCTTGCGCTCCCCACCTCCCTCAATGAACTGTAGCACCCCAGTGCCGGCAGAACTCATGCAGGCCCAGACCATGACACTCCCACACCATGCTTGACTGTAGGCAAGACACACTTGGTCTTTGTACTCCTCACCTGGTTGCCGCCACACACGCTTGACACCATCTGAACCAAATACGTTTATCTTGGTCTCATCAGACCAAAGGACATTGTTCCAGTAATCCATGTCCTTAGTCTGCTTGTCTTCGGCAAACTGTTTGCAGGCTTTCTTGTGTATTTTTTTTTTAGAAGAGGCCTTCTGGGACGACAGCCATGCAAACCAATTTGATGCAGTGTGCGGCTATGGTCTCAGCACTGACAGGCTGATCCCCCACCCCTTCAACCTCTGCAGCACTGCTGGTAGCACTCATATGTCTATTTCCCAAAGACAACCTCTGGATATGACGCTGAGCACGTGCACTCAACCCCTTTGGTCGACCATGGCGAGGCCTGTTCTGAGTGGAACCTGTCCTGTGAAACCACTGTATGGTCTTGCCCACCGTGCTGCAGCTCAGTTTCAGGGTTTTGGAAATCTTCTTATAGCCTAGGCCATCTTTATGTAGAGCAACAATTCTTTTTTTCAAAACCTCATAGAGTTCTTTGCCATGAGGTGCCATGTTGAACTTAAAGTGACCAGTATGAGAGAGTGTGAGAGTGATAACACCAAATATAACACACCTGCTCCCCATTCACACCTGAGACCTTGTAACAAGTCACATGACAGCGGGGAGGGAAAATGGCTAATTGGGCCCAATTTGGACATTTCCACTTATATATATATATATATATATATATATATACACACACACACACACACACCATATAATCACACATACCAGTTAAAGATATATACCCCATATAATCACACATACCAGTTGTAGATATATATATATATATATATATACACACCATAAAATCACACATACCAGTTGTAGATATATATATACACCATATAATCACACATACCAGTTGTAGATATATACACTATATAATCACTCATACCAGTTGTAGATATATATACACCATATAATCGCACACACCAATTGTAGATATATATCTACACCATATAATCACACATACCAGTTGTAGATATACACTATATAATCACACATACTAGTTGTAGATATACACCATGTAATCACATATACCAGTTGTAGATATATACACCGTATAATCACACATACCAGTTGTAGATATATACACCTTATAATCACACATACCAGTTGTAGATATATACCCCATATAATCACACATACCAGTTGTAGATATATACACACCATATAATCACACATACCAGTTGTAGATATATACCCCATATAATCACACATACCAGTTGTAGATATATACACACCATATAATCACACATACCAGTTGTAGATATATACCCCATATAATCAGTTGTAGATATATATACACCATATAATCACACATACCAGTTGTAGATATGTATACCCCATATAATCACACATACCAGTTGTAGATATGTATACCCCATATAATCACACATACCAGTTGTAGATATATATACAACATATAATCGCACATACCAATTGTAGATATATATCTACACTATATAATCACACATACCAGTTTTAAATATATATACACCATATAATCACATATACTAGTTGTAGATATACACCATGTAATCACATATACTAGTTGTAGATATATACACCATATAATCACACATACCAGTTGTAGATATATACATCTTATAATCACACATACCAGTTGTAAATACAGTATCTCACAAAAGTGAGTACAACCCTCACATTTTTGTAAATATTTTATTATATCTTTTCATGTGACAACACTGAAGAAATGACAGTTTGCTACAATGTAAAGTAGTGAGTGTACAGCCTGTATAACAGTGTTAATGTGTTGTCCCCTCAAAATAACTCAACACACAGCCATTAATGTCTAAACCGTTGGCAACAAAAGTGAGTATACCCCTAAGTGGAAATGTCCAAATTGGGCCCAAAGTGTCAATATTTTGTGTGGCCTCCATTATTTTCCAGCACTGCCTTAATCCTCTTGGGCATGGAGTTAACCAGAGCTTCACAGGTTGCCACTGGAGTCCTCCTACACTCCTCCATGACAACATCATGGAGCTGGTGGATGCTAGAGACCTTGTGCTCCCCCACCTCCCTCAATGAACTGTAGCACCCCAGTGCCGGCAGAACTCATGCAGGCCCAGACCATGACACTCCCACACCATGCTTGACTGTAGGCAAGACACACTTGTCTTTGTACTCCTCACCTGGTTGCCGCCACACACGCTTGACACCATCTGAACCAAATACGTTTATCTTGGTCTCATCAGACCAAAGGACATTGTTCCAGTAATCCATGTCCTTAGTCTGCTTGTCTTCGGCAAACTGTTTGCAGGCTTTCTTGTGTATTTTTTTTTAGAAGAGGCCTTCTGGGACGACAGCCATGCAAACCAATTTGATGCAGTGTGCGGCTATGGTCTCAGCACTGACAGGCTGATCCCCCACCCCTTCAACCTCTGCAGCACTGCTGGTAGCACTCATATGTCTATTTCCCAAAGACAACCTCTGGATATGACGCTGAGCACGTGCACTCAACCCCTTTGGTCGACCATGGGCGAGGCCTGTTCTGAGTGGAACCTGTCCTGTGAAACCACTGTATGGTCTTGCCCACCGTGCTGCAGCTCAGTTTCAGGGTTTTGGAAATCTTCTTATAGCCTAGGCCATCTTTATGTAGAGCAACAATTCTTTTTTTCAAAACCTCATAGAGTTCTTTGCCATGAGGTGCCATGTTGAACTTAAAGTGACCAGTATGAGAGAGTGTGAGAGTGATAACACCAAATATAACACACCTGCTCCCCATTCACACCTGAGACCTTGTAACAAGTCACATGACAGCGGGGAGGGAAATGGCTAATTGGGCCCAATTTGGACATTTCCACTTATATATATATATATATATATATATATATACACACACACACACACACACCATATAATCACACATACCAGTTAAAGATATATACCCCATATAATCACACATACCAGTTGTAGATATATATATATATATATATATATATATATATATATATACACACCATAAAATCACACATACCAGTTGTAGATATATATATACACCATATAATCACACATACCAGTTGTAGATATATACACTATATAATCACTCATACCAGTTGTAGATATATATACACCATATAATCGCACACACCAATTGTAGATATATATCTACACCATATAATCACACATACCAGTTGTAGATATACACTATATAATCACACATACTAGTTGTAGATATACACCATGTAATCACATATACCAGTTGTAGATATATACACCGTATAATCACACATACCAGTTGTAGATATATACACCTTATAATCACACATACCAGTTGTAGATATATGCACCATATAATCACACATACCACTAGTAGATATACACCATATAATCACACATACCAGTTGTAGATATATATATATATACACACCATAATCACACATACCAGTTGTATATATATATATATATATATATATATATACACACACCATATAATCACACATATCAGTTATAGATATATACCCCATATAATCACACATAATTGTGGATATATATATATATATATATATATATATATATACACACCATATAATCTACATACCAGTTGTGTATATATATATATATATATATACACACACACACACCATATAATCACACATAGCAGTTGTAGATATATCACATATAATCACACATACCAGTTGTAGATATATATATATACCATAAAATCACACATAGCAGTTGTAGATATATATATATATTAGGGATGCACCGAAATTTCGGCCGCAGAAACGTTTCGGCCGAAAATTGCATTTTTGGTTATTTCGGTTTTTGTTTTTTTTTGCTTTTCATTTTCGGTAAAATTATTGTGTAGCATATTTCAAATTTGATGCCAGCCTAGAGCTGCTGTTTGAGTTCATTACTTGACTTACTGTTTTGCATATAATAATAGTTTTCTAGGACTATACTTTATTTGGATAATTGGTAAAAAAAACAAAACTGTTAAATCTGATTCTGTTACGCAGAACTAAATAAAAACATTCTAGCAATGCACCAAAATTTGGGCCGCTGAAAATGTGCAATTCCAATTTCGGCCCAAAGAGGATCAAAATGGCTAAAAATGTACAGCCCTCCCCTGTTCTATTGAGTTACATGTCTATCCTTAGCATAAGGTGAGCAGCACAGCACTGGCATGGTACACAGAGCACACACATAAGTTCCATGACATCCTGTTCTATTGAGTTACATGTCTATCCTTAGCATAAGGTGAGCAGCACAGCACTGGCATGGTACACAGAGCACACACATAAGTACCATGACATCCTGTTCTATTGAGTTACATGTCTATCCTTAGCATAAGGTGAGCAGCACAGCACTGGCATGGTACACAGAGCACACACATAAGTACCATGACATCCTGTTCTATTGAGTTACATGCCTATCCTTAGCATAAGGTGAGCAGCACAGCACTGGCATGGTACACAGAGCACACACATAAGTTCCATGACATCCTGTTCTATTGAGTTACATGCCTATCCTTAGCATAAGGTGAGCAGCACAGCACTGGCATGGTACACAGAGCACACACATAAGTACCATGACATCCTGTTCTATTGAGTTACATGCCTATCCTTAGCATAAGGTGAGCAGCACAGCACTGGCATGGTACACAGAGCACACACATAAGTACCATGACATCCTGTTCTATTGAGTTACATGTCTATCCTTAGCATAAGGTGAGCAGCACAGCACTGGCATGGTACACAGAGCACACACATAAGTTCCATGACATCCTGTTCTATTGAGTTACATGTCTATCCTTAGCATAAGGTGAGCAGCACAGCACTGGCATGGTACACAGAGCACACACATAAGTACCATGACATCCTGTTCTATTGAGTTACATGTCTATCCTTAGCATAAGGTGAGCAGCACAGCACTGGCATGGTACACAGAGCACACACATAAGTTCCATGACATCCTGTTCTATTGAGTTACATGTCTATCCTTAGCATAAGGTGAGCAGCACAGCACTGGCATGGTACACAGAGCACACACATAAGTTCCATGACATCCTGTTCTATTGAGTTACATGTCTATCCTTAGCATAAGGTGAGCAGCACAGCACTGGCATGGTACACAGAGCACACACATAAGTTCCATGACATGATGATATTTGAAACCAGCAGTGCCTTTTTTATTTTTTTAGAAGGAAACCAAAGTTCTAAATACAGTATTCAAAGGAGGATAAGTAACATGTTTATAAATGATTGATATTATCAGACACAACCCTAAGCACACACAGTGAATATGTATAAGTCTTATATACAGTGCTCATACATCAGCCTCATGTGCGTAGACATTCTATTCGCCTGAGGAAAATATGGGTGCACACTATATATGCATAATCTGACGGGTCAGTGTGAGACCCGAACCTGGAACTAGGCGGAGATACGATGAGAGACGATCAGGTGTAGCCACGTCCATCACACAGATAACTAGACCCAAAAACAAAACACAACATGTCCACCTTGTATTGTTGTCTGGCTATAACCACACTCTCCCTTGTAGAGCTCCACCAGTTTCACTGCAAATCACGCCCATTTGTTGGAGCTTTCCCGCCTACAAGCTCTCTCAGCTACGCACACACACACTGTAGTTAAAAAAGAAAAAAGTCATTTTCGGTTTAGTTTCGGTTTTCGGTCAGGGGCATCCTTAATTTTCGTTATCGGTTTTGGTCCAGAATTTTCATTTCGGTGCATCCCTAATATATATATATATATATATATATATATATATATATATATATATATATATATATATATATATATATATATATATATATATATATATATATATATATATATATATATATATATATATATATATACACACACCATATAATCACACATACCAGTTGTAGATATATATACCCCATATAATCACACATAGCAGTTGTAGATATATATATATATATATATATATATATATATATATATATATACCATAAAATCACACATACCAGTTGTAGATATATATCTACACTATATAATCACATACCAGTTGTAGATATATATATATATATATACTATATAATCACACATACCAGTTGTAGATATATACCCCATATAATCAGACATACCAGTTGTAGCTATATACCCCATATAATCACACATACCAATTGTAGATATATATATATAAATGATAAATGATTATTTGGTTGGAAAAAGTTAATAATACAAGAAATATATTTACATTGCGTTATATTTTATTAATAGCTGCCTCTCTTCTGTTTTCTAGCAACATATTGTGATTATGACAATGCCCATATAACCACTGATAATGGCGATGAACTTACTGGTGATGTGAACTGCACATGGCACTACCAGCCTTGCCAGTGCCCGTATGCCCTGCATATGTATCCATACCACAACTCTGAAGGTAAAGCAATATGCCAAGCAAAACAATAGACTAACCGCAAAAAATAAATAAAAAAAATCCAGTTATATTTACTTTAGTTTGGGTATTTTTGTAATGTATATGAAATAGCTGGGTTTGTTATTTGACTCCAGAACCCATTAAAATGGGCAGATCTGGCAGGGAAATCAGATCTCCTTATTTTATCACTTTCTATACACACACATGCTTCATTTTCTTTCTCTGTTGCCTAATACTTAAAGAGAACTTAAAATAAACATTGTATGGCATTTCTCTCCTACCTCCCACAGGGAGTGTATCTGTTATGTTTACATAGCTTTTCTATAGCCTATAACTAAGCATTGAAATTTTCAGTATAGTGTGTGTGGGGGGGGGGGGGGGCAAAAGGCAAAAGCAGCTATTTCAACCGCCAAAATAAAGGCACATTAGTTATTTGTAAACAATGTAATATACTCCAGCAGGTAAAAGGATAATTATTGTAAATTTTAAGATAATGATGTTTACCTTTTCCAAAACAGGTTGTTATGTTCACTGCAATCATGACCACTACTATGACACAAACAAGAAGACTTGTGTGCCATGTGGTAAGTTGCGACTTATCCCTAATACAATGATACCAAAAACATGTAAGCTATAGTTTCAGAGCTTGTGCATTAATAAAGTTACAAACTGAGTAATGATGTACTCATTTGGTGCAGCAGTGAAAAATTTGTATTTGAATGCGAATCATTCAAAAAGAATATTCTAAGAAATTCGTTTTTCAGAATATTTGTCTGATGCACTATTCAGTATTCATTTTGTTTAAAACAAAAGAAATACTGAATATTCGGTAACATTTACATTTGTTTTTGTTAAAAATGTTCCTTTACTGCAGGTGAAGAAGTATTACCTGTAGTTTTATACTTACCTATAGCGTGCTGGTGGAGCCACGCTAATCTGACCCTCCTACAAGGAGCCCAGGACCACGCTAATAGGAAGTTTACCAATGGTTAGATCCCAGAGCCTGTGCTAGACGACCTTCTCCTTTAGCGCAGGCTCTGAGATCTGCAGTGCTAAGCCTCCCATTAGCGTGGTCCTGGACTCTGTAAGAAAGGGTCTGTAAGAAAGGGTTGAGATTAGCGAGCTCCCCAGTGCGCTTTAGGTATTTAACTTTTTAAACTAAAGGAAACGAATGTATACTTTTGTGTTAGTATATATTCATAACCTTTAAAATTAGTTAGTGCATTCGTTCAGAAATTGGTTTTGTGAAATCAAAACGCATATCCGTATTTTCGTTATGAATATGCATAACAAAACAAATGCACATGTCTATTTGCATGAAAAATGTAAACAGTGGCAGATGAATTGTACACACAGCCTAAATGGAATTAATTTGTAAATTAAAATAAATTAAAAGTACTTAATCTGATAAAAATTATTAAAGATTGTGGGCGATTTTGCAGCAATTCTGCTCATGTGCAAACTAGTGCTGAACACCTAGATGGTTATAAATAAAAGAAGTACATATTCCACCATGCAAAATTATAACACAAGGCCTCGATACTATGTAGATTATTTGCTAAGTTTATGCATAAAGGGACTATTAACAGTGAATATCTAGAAGCAACCATTACTACTATTCTGAAACCTGGGAAGCCCCCTGATCAATGTAGTAGCTACCGGCCCATATCACTTCTTAATTTAGACACCAAATTATATACTAAAATACTGGCCAATCGACTTTCGATAGTTATTAACCCGCTGATCCATCCAGATCAGGTAGGGTTCGTACCACAGAGAGAAGGACCGGATGCGACTAGGAGAATCCTTAATATTCTCTCAATTATGGAAAGGAGGAAGGTCCCATTTCTCGCCCTGTCTATGGATGCTCAAAAAGCCTTTGACAGGGTGGGATGGGAATATCCCTGGCTCACGATGGAGGCCTTTAACCTTCCGGACACCTTTATATGCGTGGTCCGGGCTATCTATTCAACACCCACGGCTAAGATAAAAGGAGTTGGCTTCAGATCCAATACTTTTCAAATCACCAATGGTACTAGGCAGGGTTGCCCACTCTCGCCCCTTCTTTTTGCACTAACAATCAAACCCTTAGCACAAGCGATTAGACTACATCCACATATCACAGGAGCACAATTAACAACATCTTCTCACTCCATCTCCTTGTATGCAGATGGCATAACTCTATTCCTTACCTCACCAACTACCTCTCTCCCAGCTGCATTCAAGCTTATTAATGAATTTGGCCGCTTATTTTACTACAAATTGAACATTAATAAAACGGAAGCCCTACACTTAAACATTCCCCCTCAAGAGCTTCTTCTTCAAAAAAAAAGTACAGTTCTCAATGGAATCATCACACAATCAAAGTATTAGACACATACTTAAGCCCCGACCCGGAGCTTACAATAACTAAAAACTACACAGAGAGACTCCCAGAGTTTCGGAATCTTCTTCTCACTTGGGAATTCAAAGAAGTTTCCTGGACGGGAAGAATAGCTGCTATTAAAATATTGTTCATACCCAAAATCACTTATTTATTTAGGTGCATACCGTACAACATCCCCAGACCCCTATTAAATAGATTACAGAGCCTCATAACAAACTATGTATGGAAAGACCACAGACCTCGGACTTCTAGAACCACATTGAAGAGACCAACTTTGCATGGGGGCTTAGCCCTACCCAATGTTATTCTGCATTACACTGCGGCCAGATTGTCACACATACTCGGCTGGTCAATTACAGATGATTGCCCACATTGGGTTGATACAGAACTGTCTGCTCTACCTTCAGGGCTCACACTACCTGACTTACCACGGATCCCCACCCACTATAGGGGAAGACTAGATAACTTACCACCAATTATACTAGATGCCCTAAAATTTTGGGACCACATCAGACATAACCCAGATCTAGCACCCCACCCCTCCCCTGCTCTCACTTTGACCGGAGCCCTTTATTGTCTCCCGGACTCTCATGTGAAGTCCTAGCAAAACTTACAACCCATCCTAGTTACAGACTTCTACGACCAGGGTAAATGTATTGTACACTCGCAATTCTGTTTGAAATATGACATACCTACTTCTTTACATTTTGAAGCTTTCCGACTTAGCTCTTGGCTAAAATCCTGGGGTCTCCCCAAGCAAGACTTGAGATCTCTCTCCAAATGGGAGACAAAGTGGCTTCAGGGACATAGCCTTAAACACGCTCTGTCCTTCCATTATAATCTCATCCTTGGACGTACCACTCTCCATAAAATATCCCAACATAAAGCTTGGGAAAAAGAAGTTTCACAGCTGACAAAGGAAGCTCTTACAATCTATCTCCTCATGGCCACAAAACTGGCTATTGCCCGATCATGGAAAAATGAAGACCCTCCTCCTACATCACAGGTTCTTTCTGTTGTGAACTATATCAAACAGATGGAACTATATTCCCATAGACTCTTGGATAAAACTGCTTTTTATTATGAGGTCTGGTACCCTTGGATGGAAACCTTCTCGGACTAGAATGCACTCGTCCGTTACAACCTCTATCTAATGCCTGTCTATTTTCCAATTTCCAACCCCCCCCCCTTTTTTTTGTTTTCTTTCTCTCCCCCTTTCATCTTATCACATTATTTGTCCCCTACCCTCTCCTCTTGCCCTCCTGACACCAGTTATGGATGTAACTACTCACCGGACACTCACCAGACGCTTACTCTGTATATTCCCTCATCCTTCCTCCCTTTCATTACCTATTACCTGATTCAGCGACTTATAGCTTTTACAGCTTTCACTTCTCACTGGATAAAAAAAAAACATTGAGATATTGGGTTCTATCATATTACTCAACCAAGACTGTAAATCTGCATTAATAATTGTATGTTTGTATCCTATATACTATGTCATCCCTTGATAACGTATTGATGTATATCTAAACCAAATTCTCAATAAAAATGTTATTTTAAAATAATAAAAAAAAATTATAACACAATATAGAGATAGAGACCAATTACCACTCTCCATAAAATATCCCAACATAAAGCTTGGGAAAAAGAAGTTTCACAGCTGACAAAGGAAGCTCTTACAATCTATCTCCTCATGGCCACAAAACTGGCTATTGCCCGATCATGGAAAAATGAAGACCCTCCTCCTACATCACAGGTTCTTTCTGTTGTGAACTATATCAAACAGATGGAACTATATTCCCATAGACTCTTGGATAAAACTGCTTTTTATTATGAGGTCTGGTACCCTTGGATGGAAACCTTCTCGGACTAGAATGCACTCGTCCGTTACAACCTCTATCTAATGCCTGTCTATTTTCCAATTTCCAAACCCCCCCCTTTTTTTTGTTTTCTTTCTCTCCCCCTTTCATCTTATCACATTATTTGTCCCCTACCCTCTCCTCTTGCCCTCCTGACACCAGTTATGGATGTAACTACTCACCGGACACTCACCAGACGCTTACTCTGTATATTCCCTCATCCTTCCTCCCTTTCATTACCTATTACCTGATTCAGCGACTTATAGCTTTTACAGCTTTCACTTCTCACTGGATAAAAAAAAACCATTGAGATATTGGGTTCTATCATATTACTCAACCAAGACTGTAAATCTGCATTAATAATTGTATGTTTGTATCCTATATACTATGTCATCCCTTGATAACGTATTGATGTATATCTAAACCAAATTCTCAATAAAAATGTTATTTTAAAATAATAAAAAAAAATTATAACACAATATAGAGATAGAGACCAATTAATGTTTTTTTCTTTCCTTGGCAGTTCCTCCAAGTACTACTACTTCACCAAGCACAGGTTTGTTCTATTTCCCTGCACACCAGGTTTCATACCACTCTACACACATTCAATATGCTGCTCCTTTCACATTTTTATATTACTCACCTGCACCATGGGCAGATATAGGCTGGGTGGAGCCGGAGTCACATGTGCACCATTGGTGGGTAGAGCTGGAGTAACATGTGCACCATGGGTGGGTGGAGCTGGAGTCACATGTGCACCATGGACAGATATAAGGTGGATGGAGCCAGAGTTATATGTGCACCATTGGTGGGTGGAGCTGGAGTCTCATGTGCACATGGGTGGGTGGAGCTGGAGTAATATGTGCACCATGGGCATATATAGGGTGGGTGGAGCTGGAGTCACATGTGCACCATGGGTGGGTGGAGCTGGAGTCACATGTGCACCATGGGTGGGTGGAGCTGGAGTCACATGTGCACCATTGGTGGGTGGAGTTGGAGTCACATGTGCACCATGGTTGGGTGGAGATGGAGTCATATGTGCACCATTGGTGGGTGGAGTTGGAGTCACATGTGCACCATGGTTGGTTGGAGCTGGAGTCACATGTGCACCATTGGTGGGTGGAGTTGGAGTCACATGTGCACCATGGTTGGGTGGAGATGGAGTCATATGTGCACCATGGGCAGATATAGGGTGGGTAGAGCATGGGTCACGTGTATCATGGGCAAATTTAATGTGAGTGGAGGCTGAGTCACGTGTATTATGGGCAGATTGAGGGTGAGTGGAGCTGGAGTCACATGAGTACCATGGGCAGTTTGAGGGTGGGTGGAGTCTTGGTCACATGTGCACCATGGGCAGATTTCGGGTGGGTGGAGGCACAGGTGTTCGATGGGTGGGGCTGGATGGTCTAGGGTGTAACTAGACCGTTTGGAGTGCAAGTAGGCAGTTGTGGTTTGGATGTTTGTAAAGAGACAGTGATAGGGAGAAGCAACTTTTACTCTCATCATCAGACCAACCAACACAACAGGGTGAAAAATAAAAAACAGGTGCACCTTGTGCCACCCCCTTCCCCCGGGACCTGTAATTTATTCTATTCCTTAAAAACTGGCAAAACTGTTATAACAAAGCTACAAATAAAGGCTGTAGGATAGTGCCAGTGGGTAGCTTATCTTTTTGTACTAATTATTATAATTATTTTTGTTAATTAAATACCCCAGCCTCCAGGGTTTTTTTTGGGTGGTTTTGTGCATGACATTTTGAACAACATGACAATTTTCTCCTGTAACCTAATGTTCTTCATCTCTTGGTATCCTTTATTGAAAAGCATACCTAGATAAGCTCAGGATCAACAGTGCACTACTGGGAGCAGTACACAGTTCAGCTACCTCCCAGCTGTGCATTGTTGCATCTTAAGCAAATTATACCAAGAGAATAAAGTGAACAAAGTTCCTTATAATCTTCTCTAAATTTTGTTTTTATCCTTTTTTCAGCTTCCACAGTTCCTACACCAAGTAAGTGTCAGTTCTTAATAAATGGGCAATGTCAAACAGACCCTACATATTAACTAGTGCACTTGATTTTCATGTGACTAACACACTCATCCCTTTAATGCTCTTTGTCCCCATAACTAGCCACATACTTTATAATTCAGCCCCAATAATTAGTGTTAAAATATAGGAGCCATCAATCATAACCCTAAGAAAGCAATAGAGCTGCAATACACTACTAGGAGCTAGCTGCTGATTGGTTGATTACCAGATACGCCTCTTGGTTCACCAGATGTGTTCTGCTAACTCTCAGTAGTGAATTGCTGCTCTTCAACAAAGGATACTAATGGAATAAAGCAAATTAAATAATAGAAGTAAATTGGAAAGTTGTTTCAAATTGTATGCTCTATCTCAATCATACAATAACATTTTTGAGTTACAAGTCCCTTTAAATAAAAGCAATGTAGTCACCATTATGCCAAAATCATAACATAAAGAGCCGTCTTGCACTATTTGCGTCAGCTGTTTGTTGCGTTAATTGGTTTTTTTCTTTTTGTCTTTTCAGCTCCAACAGCAACCAGTTCTCCAACAAGTATGTTCCAATCCTTATAGCTTGGATAGTTATTATTATTTAAAGGGACAGTCAACACCAGAATTTTTGTTGTTTAAAAAGAAAGATAATCAATTTATTACCCATTTCCCAGTTTTGCATAACCAACACAGTTATAGAAATACACTTTTTACCTCTGTGATTACCTTGTATCTAACCCTCTGCAAACTGTCCCCTTATCTCAGTTCTTTTGATAGACGTGCATTTTAGCCAATCAGTGCTATCTGCAGGGTAACTTCACATGTATGAGCTCAATGTTATCTATATGAAACACATGAACTAATGCCCTCTAGTGGTCAAAATGCATTCAGATTAGAGGCAGTCTTCAAGGTCTAAGAAATTAGCATATGAACCTCTTAGGTTTAGCTTTCAACTAAGAATACCAAGAGAACAAAGCAAAATGAAAGTTTTTTTGGACTTGACTGTCCCTTTAAGTATTAAATATTTTTGAGACACAATAGGCCTCCATTATTAACAATGAAAACTGCCATATGGTGTATTTGTTTAATTCTGATAGATCTACACGTTACAGCACTATGGGCTAGCACATTTCTTATTTCTATGCCTGTTTAGGGCAATTTACTGCACATTTGATCAAAATTTCTTCATAAAATTAAATAGTTACATCAATTTATATGAACATTTTAAATAAGTAAAAAAAAATCAGTAACAATTCTTAATTCATAGGTTGTTAAAGGGACACTAAACAATAAGTACTTTTCCTGCATCTCCCTCTAATCATGGGAGGCTGCCATTTTGAAACCTAAGATACACTGCAGATATCTGAAGGAGAGGTACTGCACATGTGCAAACCCATCAACACTGGAATGTAGTGAGAACTAGATTTCAACATGGTAGCTCCTATGTCTAGAGGGAGGCAAGGAGTAACCTCAATGCTATAATTATAAAATATATTTATTGTTTAATGCCCCTTTAAAGGGACACTAAACCCATATTTGTTTTCTTTAATAATTCATATAGAGCAGCAATTTTAAGCAACTTTCTAATTTACTCTGATTATCATTTTTTCTTAGTTCTCTTTCTATCTTTATTTATTTTTTAAAAAAAGCAGTGATGTAAAGCTTAGGAGCCGGACCATTTTTGGTTCAGAACCTGGGTTACGCTTGCTTATTGGTGGCTAAATGTAGCAAGCGCTATCCAGGGTGCTGAACCTAAAATAAGCCGGCTCCTAAACTTTACATTCCTGCTTTTTTAAATAAAGATACCAAGAGAACAAAGAAAAATTGCTAATAGGAGTAAATCAGAAAGTTGCTTAAAATTGCTTGCTCTATCTGAATCATTAAAGAAAAAATTGGGGTTTAGTTTCCCTTTAAGTAGTTTTTAAATACTCAAAATATTTTAGAAGGTTCAACAAGTACCTTCACTTTTTATTCCATGTTACTTTATTTTAATCTAAACAAGACTTTCTTTTTAGAATGTGAAAATCTATCTATAATAATCTATCTATATAATAGAGAGAGATGAAAGAGCATGCAATCTGAAGAAATTGTTCACTTAACTACTTTTATCAAATGTACTTTGTTCTCTCGGTATCCTGTTTTGAAAAGCATAGGCGTAGGAGCAACACTGAACTACTGGGAGCTAGCTGGTGCTTGGTGACTACACACATATATATATATATATATATATATATATATATATATATATACCTCTTTTCATTGGCTCAGCTTGCTCCTGGTAGTTCATTGCTGCACTATAGTTTAACTCCACTTCACTTTTTTACTTTATTATAAAAAAAAATCCAACTATTTGTTATACCAGCTGCACAGTTTAAAATATATGGAAAATGTTTCCTGTGGGTATATTTTTGTATATGAAATAGCTGTTTCTGCTAACTGAAACCACAACTCAATACAACAGGGCTGATCTTTTAGGGAGATAATCATTGACACAATGCCCTCCTTATCGTCTTTATTACTGCTTACTCAAAGGCCAATGGGAAATGAACATTTTGGTACCTCTCTGTCTCAGCCCCCCCCCCCCCCCCCCCCCCCCAATGGGACTATTACTGTTAACTAATTCTTCTTGTTTACATGTTTTGTTTTTGGAATTAGAACTTAAAAGATAATTAAATATAGTGCAAGTACATCATAAATAGAGAATGCAATAATACTTACTCTGAATTTTAAATGAGTAGAATTGTTCTGACAAATTTAAACAAACACTTTAATTTGTCGGCCCCTGTATCATGTGACAGCCATCAGCCAATCACAGGCTCATATTTGTACACACTGTGAACTCTTGCACATGCTCAGTAGGAGCTGGTGCCTCAGAAAGTGTGCATATAAAAATGTGCACAATTTGATAATGGAAGAAAATTGGACCTTTTCTTAAAACTGCATGCTCTATCTGAATCATGCAAGTTTAATTACGACTTTAGTGCCCCTTTAAGTTAAAAAAATGTTCAGTATTGGTGGGGATATAGTAGCCAGAATCAGCTATTTCAAATGAGAAAATAAAGATGAAGGAGTTATTTGTAAACAATTGAATAGATATGTGCATTCAGAGTTTGCGTTAACCTCTGAATGTGGAAGAAGGCGGCTCTCGGCTATTTTCGTTGCCACATGAAGCGCCGCCTTCTTCCGCATTCAGAGGTGAATGAAACCTCTGAATACTTATGTCTACAATTTAATGCACTCCAATAGGCAAAATGGATAATTGAGAACACATTAAAGGGGATATAATGTTAGGGTAAACTGTCCCTTTTAATGTCCTTTTAACCTTAGCACAGCAAGGATGCACAGAACAGTGAGATCATTTGACTAACTCACCACTTCTGATATTCCTTAAAGGAATAGTAAACCCACATTTTTTTCTCTCATGATTCAGATATAGCATGTAATTTTAAGCAACTTTCTAATTTACTACTATTATTCATTTTTATTCATTCTCTTGCTATCTTTATTTGAAAAGCAAGAATGTAAAGCTTAGATGCCGGCCCATTTTTGGTTCAGCACCTGATTTGCTCTTGCTGATTGGTGGCTAAATGTAACTACCAATCAGCAAGCGCTATCCAGGGTGCTGAGCCAGAAATGGGCTGGCTCCTCCGCTTACTTTCCTGCTTTTTAAATAAAGATACCAAGAGAATGAAGGAAAATTGATAATAGGAGTAAATTAGAAAGTTGCTTAAAATTGCCTACTCTATCTGAATCGTGAGAGAAAAAAAATTGGGTTTAGTATCTCTTTAAAACCCCTTGAGTGCTAACGACGGCTCTGAGCCATCGCAAAATTTCCCACTCTGGTGCTAACAACGGCTCAGAGCCGTCGTTAGCACTCTCCCACCTTGAGGGAGATCTGGGGCCTCCCAACTGCTCCTACCCCAGCAATCAGGCCTGCATAGTGACAGGCATCGCCGGGGCTTCATGTTATGCAAGGTGACGTCACGTGCAATAACGTGATGACGTCACTGCACAACTTTATTTATACTTAACAATGTTAAGTATAGGAGCAGGGGGCATGCTGCTTAGAAGCCTGAATCTCATGCATCAAAGCAGCTACAGACCCCCAAGACCCACCGTTGGAAAGGTAATCACCTAACCTTTCCAACAGTGTAAGTCTTGAGGATCTGAAAAAAAACAAAAGTTAAAAAAATAAATAAAAAAATAAAAAAATAAAAAAAGGCTTAAAAAAGCTTAGCACCCAGGTAGCTTAGCACTCAAAGGGTTAAAAAAATAAACTGTATTTAGATATTGCATAAAGAGCTAGTTTGCATTATTTGCTTCAGTTTTTTTATTTTTATTTCAGCTCCAACAACAACCGATTCTTCTCCAACAACAACCGATTCTTCTCCAACAAGTATGTTCTAATATTTATTTAATGATTTAGTTTTATTATTTCAGTAAAAAACTGTTTTGAAACACAAAAGATATTCCTTATTTATCTATTAACAACACAGAAGTACCCTGTATGTTGTCAGCGAGAGCTGCGCCATTTAACCCCTTGGGGACTTAATTTATCAAGCAGCAGCCGAAAACTAAAGTTAGTTATTAAAGCGGTGGTCATAAAAACCTAAAAGGTGGCGATTGAAATCATCCCGATCCAATGATGATTGAGAGCCCCTGCTAGCGGCTGATTGGGCACCAGTGAGCAGGGGGCAGCATTGCACAAGCATTTCTGGTGAAATGCTTGTGCAACGATAAATGCACACAGCATGCGCTATAGCGTAATATTTCCACTTGACACTTCATAAATTGAGCCCGTAGAGTGAAAATGGCTGCCGTGGTACACAATACGTCGGCTGTTGTTAAACGGGACATTCCAGTCATAATTAAAGGGACACTGAACCCACATTTTTTCTTTTGTGATTCAGATAGAGCATAACATTTTAATAAACTTTCTAATTTACTCCTATTATCAATTTTTCTTCATTCTCTTGCTATCTTTATTTGAAAAGCAAGAATGTAAGTAAAGATGCCGGCCCCTTTTTTGTGAACAACCTGGTTGTTCTTGCTGATTGGTGGATAAATTCATTCACCAATAAACAAGTGCTGTCCAGTGTCTGAACCAAAAATTGGCAGGCTCCTTAGCTTAGATGACTTCTTTTTCAAATAAAGATAGCAAGAGAATGAAGAAAATTTGACAATAGGAGTAAAGTAAAAAGTTGCTTAAAATTGCATGCTCTATCTGAATCACGAAAGAAAAAATGTGGGTTCAGTGTCCCTTTAAATGCACATAGATGAATTACATCTTTGAATAGAAGCATATTTGCAGCATACATTTATTAGCAATAATACTTCTAGTCAAAGTTATCACTGTTTTAGTGTTAGCATTTTTCTCTGCACGTGCATGTGAAGCATAGCTAGACATTCTCAGTGCACCAGCATTTTAAATACTGCAGCTGCTCAGAGCACCAGTGGGGCTTGTATCATGTCAGTATTTAACAAATTGAGTCATTACCAGATGACACAAGCATCTTAGGCTCTCTGAACAAGTGCTGTGTATAAAATGCTGGTGCACGGTGCATACTTAAATACACTTCTGAAACAGCTATAGCTTTTATTAGAAGTAATTTTGCTAATGCCTGTATATTACAAAAATGCTTCTATTCAAAACTGAAATGCATTCATGTGGATTCCTATTTTGGCTGGAATGTCCCATTAAGAGATTAATATTAATTCAATTAGCCGCTATATTTTACATTTAATTTGGCTGAATATTTGGCTTCTCTTTTTCGTTTCTTTCTTTTGAAAGCCCCTGTGAACCCCACCTGTCTAAAACCTTTGAGATATCTGTTTCATATACAGGAGATATTTATATATGCGCTGTCTGTGCATTTTTTGTAAATAACATTTTCTTGTTATATTTACTAAGTTAATCAGTTTTACTAAATACAATGCTGACTCTTTTAAAAAATAAACAACAAAAATCCCAAGATGCCATGCAATATTTTTGCACAATAACTCTGATAGTTTGGAATGGAAATTATGGTTGTTTTTCTGCTATATGAAAGAATAAGATCTATTTATAAAACTCATGTGGCCCCCGACCTGATTTTGTGCGGCCCTCGACACCATGAATAATAAGAAAAATATATAATAGTAATTATGCAGAACTACATAACGTTAATTTAATGCCAAAGTTTTGAAAGATTTTTAATGCCAAAGTAGAAATTTGTAGAACACCGCTCCTGGCTCTACTGGTCTTTTCAGAAGCGCATTGCAGCACGCGGCCAGCTCCTAAGCGTTACATTCCTGCTTTTCATATAAAGATAGCAAGAGAACAAAGAAAAAATGATTATAGGAGAAAATGAGAAAGTTGCTTAAAATCGAATGCTCTATCTGAATCATTTAATTTTGAATTTCATGCCCTTTTATAAAAATAGAACGTAGTCACCATTGTGTTTTAACAAAGACAATTTTAAAAGCTTGAACTATTTGTCTCTTTTTTAAAAAAAACATAAATATTTTTTAATTTCAGCTTCTACAGTTACCAGTACAGCACCACCTATTCATACGTTTACTACATCTTCTCCACCAACTGCTCCAAATATACACTCAACATCAATCAGCAGTACAGGTAGGTTGTTCTGCAAGCTAAATCAGTTTTACTTTGATGCACAGAAAACTAAAAAGGCTGAAATATATTGCTAGGGCAGTTCATTTAGCAAAAAACATCAACAGCCAATCAGTGGCTTCAGCAGACCTGCATCTTGGAACAAACAAAAACTTATTTTTGGTGGTTTTGAGTGGCTTTTTTTATTTGTATTTATTTTAATTGGTTTTGCCTATTTATAGTTTTCATGATCAGTTTGCATCTTAATAAACCACACCTTTATTTTTAATTTAAAAGTATTGCTCACTTAAAGGGACATAAAACAATTTGGGATAGAGACAAAATATAATATGCACTTTAATTACTTAACCTGCAAATGTATACTGCAGTGCCTCGCCATTAACCCTTTCTTTTTAGTTTCTGAATTGTAAAGCTCTAACTCCACCCACACATTTCCTTCTATGGCTGTATCTATGTCTATTGTTGTTTTGGTAGAATACAAAAGTGCATAGGGATTATCTGCTGGAGTATGCCTAGAAGCTGTGTACTCAGATGAAATTCAAAGCCTGTGTCTAAACACTGATAATGGGGGTGGAGTTGGCTGCTCCAAGCAGCTTAGCTATGTAATTTATTTTGCTTATTTTTGAAATTATTTTAAAGTATTTGCCAGCAATTTTTAAACAATTTTTTTAATGCAAACTATTTTTAATTAATTAGCCCTTTTAGGATATGCAAATATCTCAGCCTATTTTATGTCCCTTTAAGCTTTTTTTTAATTTTGAAACTTAAACTCAGAATGTCAGAATTTTGAAACTTAACCAGAATGTTAAATAGTGATCTTCTATTAATTAGTGTTAAACTTCATCTTTTTAACACTACATAATCTAAAGATCTAAACATTTACAACTGTTCTATTTTATTTTAAAACATATCGACTAATTAAAAAATATATATATATTTGTTTAAAGGGACATATTTTTGTCCTATCATGTATAAAAGAGCAGCAGTTAAAGGGAAATGAAACCAACATTTTCTTCATGATTCAGATAGAGAATGTGATTTTAAACAAGTTTCTAATTTACTTCTATTATCAATTTGTCTTCGCTCTCTTTGAATCTTTTCTTGAAAAGCAGGTACGTAAGCTTAGGAGCCGGCCCATTTCTGAGGCACTATCTGGCAGCAGTTTTGCAAGAATGTCATCCATTTGCAAGAGCACTAGATGCAGCGCTATTTCCTGCCCTGTAGTGCTTCAGATGCCTACCTAGGTATCTCTCCAACACAGATTGAATATCATAGGAACAAAGAAAATTTAATAATATAAGTAAATTGGAAACTTTTTAAAATCCTTAATAACCGCCGTTAAGGGTTTGTCTGGTTGTAATAGGGCGGGTCTTGCCGCGAGTGGCAAGACCGCGCTATTAGACCCTCCCTCCGTCCTGCAGGCTTGTTAAAATAGCATGGTCTCACTGCTGGTCACCTAATGGCAAGCTGACCAAATCCAACAAAGATTGGATGCCACTTAACCAACATATCATTTTCCAAAAGATAGAACAAAGAATGATATAAGGAATGGGATGGCATGACCTGGGCATGGACGTTGGTATTATCTGTAAAACTCACACAAGCCTGAAACACTGGGGTTCTAAATCTGCATTCACAGCTTAATAAATGGAGTGAATTCTCTTAGAATTAATATTACAATACAAAATATAATCATAAATTAAAAGGCTGATATAGATTTCCACTAAAAGGGCAATAACTCAGTTGTTTTGTCTTGCTACAGAATGACACCAGCCGGGTCTAAACATTTTTTTCACAGTAACATCCTTTTAACTGAAATTGTTTTAAAATAGCTAAACTCCAACAACCATTTGGCTTTTTTGGAGAAGCTACTTTGGGCTTTAGTCTGCAGACAACAAAGCTAATCACATTTATTATGTTAGCATAATCATTGTTTTACAGTTGTTATCGGTTAAAGGGACAGTATACACCAATTTTCATATCACTTTGTGCAAAAGACACTGCTATAAAGAAGAATATGCACAGATACTGATATAAAAATCCTGTATAAAACATTTTAAAAACTTACTTGGAAGCTCCCAGTTTAGCTCTGTTGATGAGGTAGTCAGGGACACCCACTGAAAGGGGCTGGCTAAACAAAAAAGAGCAGACACTCTCCCCTCCTCCTTCCCTGCATATGAAAAGACAGATAACATAAACAGGAGTCTACAGGAGCCTGTATACATCAGTATGCATCTGACACTTTGGGGCTTGGTTAGGAGTTTGAAAATCAGCACAATGTTCTTGAAAAATAAGCAAAACTATACATTTCTATAAAAACACTACCAGATGGGCTATATAAATGGGTCATCTACAAAACATTTATGCAAAGAAAAATATTGTGTACAATGCCCCTTTAAAGTGAAAGTAAACTTTTATGAATGAAAGCCCGGTTTTTAAAAATACTATTAAAAACAGGGGCACTTTCATTCATCAAAGTTTACAACGCAGCCGTTTTGTTTATAAACTTACCGCTTTCCTCTTCACAGCCGGAGCAGCTTCCCCCATCCGGAGATCCTCTCTTCACACGCCAGCAATGACTAATCCGGCTTCCTCCAATCACGGCTTTCCCCCCAGGGGAATTATTGCCTGAGGCCATGCCGTGATTGGAGGAAGCAGGATTAGTCATTGCTGACGTGTGAAGAGAGGATCTCCGGGCGGGGGGAGCTGCTCCGGCTGTGAAGAGGAGAGAGGTAAGTTTATAAACAAAACGGCTGCTTTGTAAACTTTGATGAATGAAAGTGCCCTTGTTTTTAATAGTATTTTTAAAAACCGGGCTTTCATTCATCAAAGTTTACCTTCACTTTAAACCCCCAAAAAACCTTTCATGATTCAGATAGAACATGGAGAACAGGAGTGTGCAATTGTCCGCGACACTATATGGCAGCAGTTTTGTAACAATGTTATACATTAGCAAGAGCACTAGATGGCAGCAGTTTTATAAGAATGTTATACATTAGCAAGAGCACTAGATGGCAGCAGTTTTGTAACAATGTTATACATTAGCAAGAGAACTAGATGGCAGCAGTTTTATAAGAATGTTATACATTAGCAAGAGCACTAGATGGCAGCAGTTTTGTAACAATGTTATACATTAGCAAGAGAACTAGATGGCAGCAGTTTTATAACAATGTTATACATTAGCAAGAGAACTAGATGGCAGCAGTTTTATAAGAATGTTATACATTAGCAAGAGAACTAGATGGCAGCAGTTTTATAAGAATGTTATACATTAGCAAGAGAACTAGATGGCAGCAGTTTTATAAGAATGTTATACATTAGCAAGAGAACTAGATGGCAGCAGTTTTATAAGAATGTTATACATTAGCAAGAGCACTAGATGGCAGCAGTTTTGTAACAATGTTATACATTAGCAAGAGAACTAGATGGCAGCACTGTTTCCTGTCATGTAATGCTCCAGAGGTGTGCAGGCTACCTATCTAGATATCACTTCAGCAAAAAATAAAATGAGAACGACACAAATTTAATAATAGAAGTAAACTGGAAACTTTAAAAAAAAAAATATTCTTTATGTGAACCATGAAAGAAAATGTTTGGGTTTCATGTCCCTTTAATTAGGGAAATATATGTAGCAGAGTTAGCCTTAAGTAGTCAGCAGCAGTAGTTCATATTCGGAGAATAAGAAAATCCTCATATTGCAACGCTGTTTCATTATACACATTTTAAAAATCTTTTTAAAATCCGAAGAGGTCCCCTGTCCCCATTTTTTTTTTAACCCCTTAAGGACCGGGCATTTCAGAAAAAAACTTCCCAAAAAGACTAGAGCATTTTAAGCATTTTTGCCATCACTACATTTAAACAGAAATAGAGACTTTTTTTTTATATTTACCTATTAATAAAGTATTAATCTAGGCCCCTTTTAAAAAAAACTTTAACTTTTTCACAATTTTAGGTTTCTCACTGAAATTATTTACAAACAACGTGTGCAATAATGGCACACATGGTTGTAAAAGCTTCTCTGGGATCCCCTTTGTTCAGAAAGAGCAGATATATATGGCTTTGGCGTTGCATTTTTGGTAATTAGAAGGCTGCTAAATGCCGCTGCACACCATGCTTGTATTATGCCAAGCAGTGAAGGGGTTAATTAGGTAGCTTGTAGGGTTAATTTTAGCTTTAGTGTAGAGATCAGCCTCTCACCTAACACATCCCTCCCCCTGATCCCTCCTTGACCCCCTCAAACAACTCTCTTCCCTCCCCCACCTCACAATTGTCACCGCCATCTTAAGTACTAGGAGAAAATCTGCCAGTATGGAAATTAAAGCCTTTTTTTTTTTAAATAAATTTGCTGCAGTGTAGGTACCCCCTTAACCACCCAACCTCCCTGATCCCCCCAAAAAAGCTTTCTAAGCCTCCCCCTCTGCATATTTGCCGCCATCTTAGCTACTGGTAGCTGTCTGCCACTACCCAGTTTACTGCAAATTTGGCTAATTAAAAAAAAAAAGACCCATTTTTTTTGTAGTGTAGCTGCCCCCCCTCAATACTCCTCCCCTCCCAGATCCCTTTCCGTTAACGGATCCCACATGGGATACCTCTAATTGCCCCTCCTCCCTCCCCAATGACGCATTTATTTATTTATTTTCCCTGTAGCATGGCTGAGCGGTCCCACCCACTCCCGCCCTCCACCTGCCCCCTCAAGCGATGGGCCGCCCACCCGCCTCCCTCTTTAACCCACCAACAATCGGCACCACCGCTATGCAATGCAGAGAGGGCCACATCGGTAACTCTGCAAATTCATTTCTGCAGTGCCCCACTCGTGGGGCGTGCAGAAATAGCACGATCTCGCTATTTTGAGCAAGATCGCAGCAGAGAGAGAACCAGGACTGCGGCGACATACAGGGTATGTTGCTAGTCCTTAAGGGCATAATGAGCAGCGTCGTACAGGGGGTTAAAGGGACACTAAACCCAAATGTTTTTCTTTTATGATTCAGATAGAGCATGCAATTTTAAGCAACTTTCTAATTTACTCCTATTAGCAAGTTTTCTTCATTCTCTTGCTATCTTTATTTAAAAAAGAAGCCATCTAAGCAAAGGAGCCAGCCAATTTTGGGTTCAGCACACTGGGCAGCACTTGTGTAATGTGGATGCATTTAGCCACCAATAAGCAAAAACAACCCAGGTTGTGAACCAAAAAGGGGCCGGCTTCTAAACTTACATTCTAGCTTTTCAAATAAAGATAGCAAGAGAATGAAGAAAAAATAATAATAGGAGTAAAATAGAAAGTTGCTTAAAATTGCATTCTCTATCTAAATCATGAAAGAAAAAATTTGGGTTCAGTGTCCCTTTAATGTTATATATAAAAAAAACTAGATTGAGTAAATGGTTTGTCAGCAATTATTTTAGTGGAAAAAAAACCATAGTTGCTTTAATTGTCCATTAGAAATACCATAATCACAAAACTAAAACATTTTTTTATTAAAAAACAATGTCACTGTGTATACAATAGGTAATGTTTCTGCTAATATCATAAAACTTACAACTTTTAATATCGTTTTCATTTTTCTACAGCTCATTCTTCTGATAAATCATCAACCACACATACAAAACAAACTTCAACTCCAAAACCAACTAGTACATTGTCTCCAACTACAAAATTAACTACCACACCAAAGAGCACATCTATACCAACGCCATTACCGACCAGCACACCTACTCCATCCACAACACCTCACAGCAAACCTACTCCAACATCAACACAGACAACAGTGACCAGCACACCTACTCCAACATCAAAAACAGTTACCAGCACACCTATTCCAACCACAAAATCCACAAGCACACCTACTACAACAGTGACCAGCACACATACCCCAACATCTACAGCAACTAGCACACCTATTCCAACCACAAAATCCACCAGCACACCAACTACAACAGAGACCAGCACACCTACCCCAACATCAACAGCAACTAGCACACCCACTCCAACCACAAAATCCACCAGCATACCTACCCCAAAATCTACAGCAACTAGCACACCTATTCCAACCACAAAATCCACCAGCACACCTACTCCAACATTAACAGCAACTAGCACACCTACTCAAACCACAAAATCCACCGGCACACCTACTACAACAGTGACCAGCACGCATACCCCAACATCTACAGCAACTAGCACACCTACTCCAACCACAAAATCCACCAGCACACCTACTACAACAGAGACCAGCACGCCTACCCCAACAGCAACTAGCACACCTATTCCAACCACAAAATCCACCAGCACACCTACTACAACAATGACCAGCAAACTTACCCCAACAACAACAGCAACTAGCACACCCACTCCAACTACAAAATCCACCAGCACACCTACTACAACAGTGACCAGCACACATACCCCAACATCTACAGCAACTAGCACACCTACTCCAACCACAAAATCTACCAGCACACCTACTACAACAGTGACCAGCACACCTACTCCAACATCAACAACAGTTACAAGCACACCTATTCCAACTACAAAATCCACCAGCACACCTACTACAACAGTGACCAGTACACCTACCCCAACACCAACAGCAACTAGCACACCTACTCCAACCACAAAATCCACCAGCACACCTACTACAACAGTGACCAGTACACCTACCCCAACATCAACAGCAACTAGCACACCCACTCCAACCACAAAATCCACCAGCACACCTACTACAACAGTGACCAGCACACATACCCCAACATCTACAGCAACTAGCACACCTACTCCAACCACAAAATCCACCAGCACACCTACTACAACAGTGACCAGTACACCTACCCCAACACCAACAGCAACTAGCACACCTACTCCAACCACAAAATCCACCAGCACACCTACTACAACAGTGACCAGTACACCTACCCCAACATCAACAGCAACTAGCACACCCACTCCAACCACAAAATCCACCAGCACACCTACTACAACAGTGACCAGCACACCTACCCCAACATCTACAGCAACTAGCACACCTACTCCAACCACAAATGCCACCAGCACACCTACTACAACAGTGACCAGTACGCCTACCCCAACACCAACAGCAACTAGCACACCTACTCCAACCACAAAATCCACCAGCACACCTACTACAACAGTGACCAGTACACCTACCCCAACATCAACAGCAACTAGCACACCCACTCCAACCACAAAATCCACCAGCACATCTACTACAACAGTGACCAGCACACATACCCCAACATCTACAGCAACTAGCACACCTACTCCAACGACAAAATCCACCAGCACACCTACTACAACAGTGACCAGTACACCTACCCCAACACCAACAGCAACTAGCACACCTACTCCAACCACAAAATCCACCAGCACACCTACTACAACAGTGACCAGTACACCTACCCCAACATCAACAGCAACTAGCACACCCACTCCAACCACAAAATCCACCAGCACACCTACTACAACAGTGACCAGCACACCTACCCCAACACCTACAGCAACTAGCACACCTACTCCAACCACAAATGCCACCAGCACACCTACTACAACAGTGACCAGTACGCCTACCCCAACACCAACAGCAACTAGCACACCTACTCCAACCACAAAATCCACCAGCACACCTACTACAACAGTGACCAGTACACCTACCCCAACATCAACAGCAACTAGCACACCCACTCCAACCACAAAATCCACCAGCACATCTACTACAACAGTGACCAGCACACATACCCCAACATCTACAGCAACTAGCACACCTACTCCAACGACAAAATCCACCAGCACACCTACTACAACAGTGACCAGTACACCTACCCCAACACCAACAGCAACTAGCACACCTACTCCAACCACAAAATCCACCAGCACACCTACTACAACAGTGACCAGTACACCTACCCCAACATCAACAGCAACTAGCACACCCACTCCAACCACAAAATCCACCAGCACACCTACTACAACAGTGACCAGCACACCTACCCCAACACCTACAGCAACTAGCACACCTACTCCAGCCACAAATGCCACCAGCACACATACTACAACAGTGACCAGTACACCTACCCCAACACCAACAGCAACTAGCACACCTACTCCAACCACAAAATCCACCAGCACACCTACTACAACAATGACCAGTACACCTACCCCAACATCAACAGCTACTAGCACACCCACTCCAACCACAAAATCTACCAGCACACCTACCCCAACGTCGACAGCAACTAGCACACCTACTCCAACCACAAAATCCACCAGCACACCTACTACAACAGTGACCAGCACACCTACCCCAACATCTACAGCAACTAGCACACCTACTCCAACCACAAATGCCACCAGCACACCTACTACAACAGTGACCAGTACACCTACCCCAACACCAACAGCAACTAGCACACCTACTCCAACCACAAAATCGACCAGCACACCTACTACAACAATGACCAGTACACCTACCCCAACATCAACAGCAACTAGCACACCCACTCCAACCACAAAATCTACCAGCACACCTACCCCAACGTCGACAGCAACTAGCACACCTACTCCAACCACAAAATCCACCAGCACACCTACTACAACAGTGACCAGCACACCTACCCCAACATCTACAGCAACTAGCACACCTACTCCAACAGTGACCAGTACACCTACCCCAACACCAACAGCAACTAGCACACCTACTCCAACCACAAAATCCACCAGCACACCTACTACAACAATGACCAGTACACCTATCCCAACATCAACAGCAACTAGCACACCCACTCCAACCACAAAATCTACCAGCACACCTACCCCAACGTCGACAGCAACTAGCACACCTACTCCAACCACAAAATCCACCAGCACACCTACTACAACAGTGACCAGCACACCTACCCCAACATCTACAGCAACTAGCACATATACTCCAACCACAAATGCCACCAGCACACCTACTACAACACTGACCAGTACACCTACCCCAACACCAACAGCAACTAGCACACCTACTCCAACCACAAAATCCACCAGCACACCTAATACAACAATGACCAGTACACCTACCCCAACATCAACAGCAACTAGCACACCTACTACAACAATGACCAGCACACCTACCCCAACATCAACATCAACTAGCACACCCACTCCAACCACAAAATCTACCAGCACACCTACCCCAACGTCGACAGCAACTAGCACACCTACTCCAACTACAAAATCCATCGGTACACCTACTACAACAGTGACCAGTACAGCTACCCCAACATCAACAGCAACTAGCACACCTACTCCAAAAACAAAATCCACCAGCACACCTACCCCAACATCAACAGCAACTAGCACACCCACTCCAACCACAAAATCCACCAGCACACCTACTACAACAGTGACCAGCACACCTACCCCAACATCAAAAGCAACTAGCACACCTACTCCAACCACAAAATCCACCAGCACACATACCCCAACATCAACAGCAACTAGCACACCCACTCCAACCACAAAATCCACCAGGACACCTACTCCAACATCAACAGCAACTAGCACACCCACTCCAACCACAAAATCCACCAGCACACCTACTACAACAGTAACAAGCACACCTACCCCAACATCGACAGCAACTAGCACACCTACTCCAACCACAAAATCCACCAGCACACCTACCCCAACAGTGACCAGTACACCTACTACAACAGTGACCAGCACACCTACCCCAACATCGACAGCAACTAGCACACCTACTCCAACCACAAAATCCACCAGCACACCTACTCCAACCACAAAATCCACCAGCACACCTACCCCAACAGTGACCAGTACACCTACTACAACAGTGACCAGCACACCTACCCCAACATCGACAGCAACTAGCACACCTACTCCAACCACAAAATCCACCAGCACACCTACCCCAACATCAACAGCAACTAGCACACCCACTCCAACCACAAAATCCACCAGGACACCTACTCCAACATCGACAGCAACTAGCACACCTACTCCAACCACAAAATCCACCAGCAAACCTACTACAACAGTAACAAGCACACCTACCCCAACATCAACAGCAACTAGCACACCTACTCCAACCACAAAATCCACCAGCACACCTACCCCAACAGTGACCAGTACACCTACTACAACAGTGACCAGCACACCTATCCCAACATCGACAGCAACTAGCACACCTACTCCAACCACAAAATCCACCAGCACACCTACTCCAACCACAAAATCCACCAGCACACCTACCCCAACAGTGACCAGTACACCTACTACAACAGTGACCAGCACACCTACCCCAACATCGACAGTAACTAGCACACCTACTCCAACCACAAAATCCACCAGCACACCTACCCCAACATCAACAGCAACTAGCACACCCACTCCAACCACAAAATCCACCAGGACACCTACTCCAACATCGACAGCAACTAGCACACCTACTCCAACCACAAAATCCACCAGCACACCTACTCCAACCACAAAATCCACCAGCACACCTACCCCAACAGTGACCAGTACACCTACTACAACAGTGACCAGCACACCTACCCCAACATCGACAGCAACTAGCACACCTACTCCAACAACAAAATCCACCAGCACACCTACTCCAACCACAAAATCCACCAGCACACCTACCCCAACAGTGACCAGTACACCTACTACAACAGTGACCAGCACACCTACCCCAACATCAACAGCAACTAGCACACCTACTCCAACCACAAAATCCACCAGCACACCTACCCCAAAATCAACAGCAACTAGCACACCCACTCCAACCACAAAATCCACCAGGACACCTACTCCAACATCGACAGCAACTAGCACACCTACTCCAACCACAAAATCCACCAGCAAACCTACTACAACAGTAACAAGCACACCAACCCCAACATCGACAGCAACTAGCACACCTACTCCAACCACAAAATCCACCAGCACACCTACCCCAACAGTGACCAGTACACCTACTACAACAGTGACCAACACACCTACCCCAACATCGACAGCAACTAGCACACCTACTCCAACCACAAAATCCACCAGCACACCTACTCCAACCACAAAATCCACCAGCACACCTACCCCAACAGTGACCAGTACACCTACTACAACAGTGACCAGCACACCTACCCCAACATCGACAGCAACTAGCACACCTACTCCAACCACAAAATCCACCAGCAAACCTACTACAACAGTAACAAGCACACCTACCCCAACATCGACAGCAACTAGCACACCTACTCCAACCACAAAATCCACCAGCACACCTACCCCAACAGTGACCAGTACACCTACTACAACAGTGACCAGCACACCTACCCCAACATCGACAGCAACTAGCACACCTACTCCAACCACAAAATCCACCAGCACACCTACCCCAACAGTGACCAGTACACCTACTACAACAGTGACCAGCACACCTACCCCAACATCGACAGCAACTAGCACACCTACTCCAACCACAAAATCCACCAGCACACCTACTACAACAGTGACCAGCACACCTACCCCAACATCAACAGCAACTAGCACACCTACTCCAATCACAAAATCTACCAGCACACCCACTACAACAGTGACTAGCACACATACCCCAACTTCGACAGCAACTAACACACCTACTCCAAGCACAAAATCCACAAGCACACCTACTACAACAGTAACAAGCACACCTACCCCAACATCGACAGCAACTAGCACACCTACTCCAACCACAAAATCCACCAGCACACCTACTCCAACCACAAAATCCACCAGCACACCTACCCCAACAGTGACCAGTACACCTACTACAACAGTGACCAGCACACCTACCCCAACATCAACAGCAACTAGCACACCTACTCCAACCACAAAATCCACCAGCACACCTACCCCAACATCAACAGCAACTAGCACACCCACTCCAACCACAAAATCCACCAGGACACCTACTCCAACATCGACAGCAACTAGCACACCTACTCCAACCACAAAATCCACCAGCAAACCTACTACAACAGTAACAAGCACACCAACCCCAACATCGACAGCAACTAGCACACCTACTCCAACCACAAAATCCACCAGCACACCTACCCCAACAGTGACCAGTACACCTACTACAACAGTGACCAACACACCTACCCCAACATCGACAGCAACTAGCACACCTACTCCAACCACAAAATCCACCAGCACACCTACTCCAACCACAAAATCCACCAGCACACCTACCCCAACAGTGACCAGTACACCTACTACAACAGTGACCAGCACACCTACCCCAACATCGACAGCAACTAGCACACCTACTCCAACCACAAAATCCACCAGCAAACCTACTACAACAGTAACAAGCACACCTACCCCAACATCGACAGCAACTAGCACACCTACTCCAACCACAAAATCCACCAGCACACCTACCCCAACAGTGACCAGTACACCTACTACAACAGTGACCAGCACACCTACCCCAACATCGACAGCAACTAGCACACCTACTCCAACCACAAAATCCACCAGCACACCTACCCCAACAGTGACCAGTACACCTACTACAACAGTGACCAGCACACCTACCCCAACATCGACAGCAACTAGCACACCTACTCCAACCACAAAATCCACCAGCACACCTACCCCAACAGTGACCATTACACCTACTACAACAGTGACCAGCACACCTACCTCAACATCGACAGCAACTCCAACCACTCCAACCACAAAATCTACCAGCACACCCACTACAACAGTGACTAGCACACATACCCCAACTTCGACAGCAACTAACACACCTACTCCAAGCACAAAATCCACAAGCACACCTACTACAACAGTAACAAGCACACCTACCCCAACATCGACCGCAACTAGTACACCTACTCCAACCACAAAATCCACCAGCACACCTACCCCAACAGTGACCAGTACACCTACTACAACAGTGACCAGCACACCTACCCCAACATCGACAGCAACTAGCACACCTACTCCAACCACAAAATCCACCAGCACACCTACCCCAACAGTGACCAGTACACCTACTACAACAGTGACCAGCACACCTACCCCAACATCGACAGCAACTAGCACACCTACTCCAACCACAAAATCCACCAGCACACCTACCCCAACAGTGACCATTACACCTACTACAACAGTGACCAGCACACCTACCTCAACATCGACAGCAACTAGCACACCCACTCCAACCACAAAATCCACCAGCACACCTACTACAACAGTGACCAGCACACCTACCCCAACATCGACAGCAACTAGCACACCTACTCCAACCACAAAATCGACCAGCACACCAACCCCAACAGTGACCAGCACACCTACCCCAACAGCAACTAGCACACCTACTCCAACCACAAAATCCACAAGTTCACCTACTACAACAGTAACCAGCACACCTACCCCAACATCGACAGCAACTAGCACACCTACTCCAACCACAAAATCCACCAGCACACCTACTACATCAGTAACCAGCACACCTACCCCAACATCCACAGCAACTAGCACACCTACTCCAACCACAAAATCCACAAGCACACCTACGACAACAGTGAGCAGCACACCTACCCCAACATCGACAGCAACTAGCACACCTACTCCAACCACAAAATCCACAAGCACACCTACTACAACAATGACCAGTACACATACCCCAACATCAACACCTACTCCAACCACAAAATCCACAAGCTTACCTACTACAACAGTGACAAGCACACCTACCCCAACATCGACAAGAACTAGCACACCTACTCCAACCACAAAATCCACAAGCACACCTACTACAACAGTGAGCAGCACACCTACTACAACAGTGAGCAGCACACCTACCCCAACAGCAACTAGCACACCTACTCCAACCACAAAATCCACCAGCACAGCTACTACAAAAGCGACCAGTACACCTACCCCAACATCGACAGCAACTAGCACACCTACTCCAGCCACCAAATCCACTAGCAAACCAACTACAACAGTGACTAGCACACCTACCCCAACATCGACAGCAACTAGCACACCTACTCCAACCACAAAATCCACCAGTACACCTACTACACCAGTGACCAGTACACCTACCCCAACATCGACAGCAACTAGCACACCTACTCCAACCACAAAATCGACCAGCACACCAACCCCAACAGTGACCAGCACACCTACCCCAACAGCAACTAGCACACCTACTCCAACCACAAAATCCACAAGCTCACCTACTACAACAGTAACAAGCACACCTACCCCAACATCGACAGCAACTAGCACACCTACTCCAACCACAAAATCCACCAGCACACCTACCCCAACAGTGACCAGTACACCTACTACAACAGTGACCAGCACACCTACCCCAACATCGACAGCAACTAGCACACCTACTCCAACCACAAAATCCACCAGCACACCTACTACAACAGTAACAAGCACACCTACCCCAACATCGACAGCAACTAGCACACCTACTCCAACCACAAAATCCACCAGCACACCTACCCCAACAGTGACCAGTACACCTACTACAACAGTGACCAGCACACCTACCCCAACATCGACAGCAACTAGCACACCTACTCCAACCACAAAATCCACCGGCACACCTACTCCAACCACAAAATCCACCAGCACACCTACTTCAACAGTGACCAGTACACCTACTACAACAGTGACCAGCACACCTACCCCAACATCGACAGCAACTAGCACACCTACTCCAACCACAAAATCCACCAGCACACCTACTACAACAGTGACCAGCACACCTACCCCAACAGCAACTAGCACACCTACTCCAACCACAAAATTCACAAGCACACCTACTACAACAGTAACAAGCACACATACCCCAACATTGACCGCAACTAGCACACCTACTCCAACCACAAAATCCACCAGCACACCTACCCCAACAGTGACCAGTTCACCTACTACAACAGTGACCAGCACACTTACCCCAACATCGACAGCAACTAGCACACCTACTCCAACCACAAAATCCACCAGCACACCTACTCCAACCACAAAATCCACCAGCACACCTACTCCAACCACAAAATCCACCAGCACACCTACCCCAACAGTGACCAGTACACCTACTACAACAGTGACCAGCACACCTACCTCAACATCGACAGCAACTAGCACACCTACTCCAACCACAAAATCCACCAGCACACCTACCCCAACAGTGACCAGTACACCTACTACAACAGTGACCAGCACAGCTACCCCAACATCGACAGCAACTAGCACACCTACTCCAACCACAAAATCCACCAGTACACCTACCCCAACAGCAACTAGCACACCTACTCCAACCACAAAATACACAAGTTCCACACCCACTCCAACCTGGTGCTGCACAACGACAGTCACCCCTACTCCAACATCCACCAGTACAGCCACTACAACAAAGACTAGCACACCTACTACAACATCCACCAGCACAGCCACTACAAAAAAGACTAGCACACCTACTCCAACCACAACAACAACCAGCACAGCTACTACCAGAATGACATCTACTATCACACCTACTCCAAACACATCAACCAGAACACCTACACCAACCACATCATCCAGCACACCTACTCCAACCACATCACAAACCACAACATTAACCAGCACACCTACTCCAACCACACCAACCAGCACACCTACTCCAACCACAACATCCACTAGCACACCTACTCCAACCATGACACCAATGAGTACATCTACTCTAACAAAGACATCCACCCACACATCAACTCCATACTCAACACCAACTAGCACATCTACTCCAATCACATTATCAACCAGGTCATCTACTCCAACCACAACAAAAACCAGTACAATTACTCCAACCACAACATCAACCAGTACTTTACCTGTAACAACACATACCATATCCCTTTCAACCTCACATGCTACAATAACAACCATCTCAGCCAGTCCATCTGTGTCTTCAGCAAAGACACATAGTACACGTAAGTTTTTTTTTTAAAATATATTTTATATGACTTCTTTGTTTTGTACAAATTATATTCCTTTGTGGCTCATGGTAATTGTATTAGTGTTCCATATAATAGGAATCTCACTGGCTTGAACAGGCAAGTAATCATTTAATGAAAAACTGGGGGATAAAAAAGAATGTAAGAAACCAATATCATCCCACATAAGTGAAATTTTAGCTGATTTATGAGCATAATAGAATAATAATTTATTATAGATCTATACTAGCACATTTTAGATGACAGCAAGTCACATAGCTCAGAAGGTTTCATGAAAATAAACCTCAGTAGGGGGAAACTGAGTTGTTTTAAACTGACTGACCAAAAAGTGAACCAGCAATGAGCTCAAATCTTGATCCCTGGCAACGTAAGTTTCTATCATCATACATGTATCAATGGAGAGGAAAATACATTTTCGGAAATAGTCAATATTTGTAGATTCATTCTTGTGTGTATGTGTTTCAGAAGACTGCTAACAAGAGCTTTTCATTTACAGTCCAATTAGTCCTTATGTCCTAGATAGTATGGGCTTGATTTATCAAGCGACGGTGGACAGCAGCGTACATATGCACCCCTGTCCCCCCCAGCTCGTCTCTGGCGGACAGCAATCCGTTGGTGAAAATCAGCAATGCACATGAGTGCTATTTTACACTCACGTACAACACCGCCCCCTGCCCGCACACAGCCAATAGGGCGCGACAAGAGCTTTCAATCTTACCGGTCGGAAGAGACCGAGAGATTAAAATTCTCCACCTAAGAGGTGAAGAAGAGGTTAGGGAAGATAAATGATTCTTTTGTGAGACCCTACTGTCCAAGGGGAGGAGAAGACTTGATAAATCAAGCCCTATGTATCACACTATAATGGACCTGCTTAAAAAAATAGGTAAATCAGACTTCTCATAGCAGCTTCATTCTAAGCATTAGAATCATGCAACTATTATCTTGTTGCTCAATATATATAGAACACTGAAAATGATCAGCTCCTAATGGCTGATCACTATAACCATCCACCAAGTAGGTTTTAAACTCAAACACTATATTATTTAGTTATCAGTGTAATAGTGCAATAAATCTAACTTTGATTTCCTACAGATACCTTATACCGTAGCCATACACTGATCTGATCACCTCATGGCATTTAAACCCTAGTCATCTGTGACTTGATTTGCCCTCCCAAAGCAGTTAAACATATCCCTTGCCAATTCTACAAGTCCAATTAAACCATAATAGCAGTAGTGACCACCCTAAACTCTGCTAACCTTGTTGTTTAACCTGATTACCAATTAGGGCTCAGAATAAGAATCAAGAAGAAAAGGATTGTTACGGTTGGCTTGGGCAGTGTGACTGTAGATTAGGAAAGTATAAAAGTCCCATTTTTATTTTATTACTTTAGGATTTTGGATTGGGGAGTCAGGTTAGTTGTTGGGGAATAAATATATTAGGAAAAAATAACACTTTATTAACATATATGCAAAAAACAAACCATACAAAACTTATAGTGGATCTTGTTACAAGTGAAAATATCACTACTACTTTAAATTTGTCAGTAGCAGATCCACAGCAGAGCATTAAAAAAACACACAATTTAAAATTAGGGGCTGTGGTACTAATAGGGGAACCCAATATACATCATAAGGGGGTCTTTAATCATTATAGTTAGAAAAAAATCCTGAACGCTCAGTGGGGTCCATCTGTTTATAAACTGCTGAGAAATCCCCAAGCAGTCAATAGCTAGCTTAATTCCCTGTGGTAAAATGCTCATATACTGTTGTGTAGTGTGGTTAGTACACTCAAAAATTGCTTGAAACTTAAGGTATCATATATATTCTCCTTTTATTATTTTTAGCAGGGTAGATACACGCATTACTTCTGTGTCAAGCGAGCCGGATACTTTTTGTTGAACATATCAGCACAATTCGCATGACACGTGTAAAGTATTGTTTGTATACAGTGTAACACGCACTGTGTGGTTATACAAATTCAAATGTGTATCCCTCAACTAAACGGTTAATATCAATATTCTCTATCGTGTCTGCACATCTTGCCTAACACATATGTTACCTAATATATATATGTTCTTTCTTGCAATTATGGTGCATACATTCAACCAAGCTAGGTACTCATTCTATTTTAATTGACCATGTCAGTACAATTCGCAGGACAGGTTTTAAAGTTTCACAAGCGTTCGTTTGTCTACAATGTAACACACACATTCAACGTGGTTCCCTATTAGCCCCGCCCACTGACGCGCTTCGTCACGGTTGCGTGACTTTATCAGGGCATAGTTGTTGGGGAATACAGGGAGTCGAATAAGCAGAAAGGAGTTACATAGGAAAGGAAAAGAAATGCCTAGGTGGTTAGGGTTTTAGTGGTGATATTTGAGATAGGGGAGGGGATTGTGCAAAGGATTAGTTTATGGAGGTGGGATAAGGTAGAGTGGAATATTTGTGTCATGGGAAATCATAAAGTGGTTTGATTGGGAGGTGCTGAGGGGTATTAATCTGGAACAGTGAGAGTTGGCAGTGGCTGTATAACTGTTTAATAAATAATTAAATTACATATTTATTGAATATAACAACAATTATAATTTCTCACAGAACACGATGTGCCTACGTCAACCTCCAAACCTCCAAATCGTAAGTACCTCTACATTTATAATTAATTTGTAGCCAAACATAATTAAAGGATCACGAAACCCACATTTTTTCTTTGATGATTTAGAAAGAGCATGCAATTTCAAACAACTTTTCAATTTACTTATATTATCTAATTTGATTCATTCACTTGATATCCTTTGTTGAAAAGCATATCTAAATAGACTTAATAGCTGCTGATTGATGGCTGCACATAGATGCCTCGTGTGATTGGCTCACTTGTGTGCATTGCTATTTCTTCAACAATGGATATCCGAAGAATGAAGAAAATAAAATCTTCAAGAGATCCTAACCCTCCTGGATATTGTGAGATTGCCACAGGATGGGAGCTCTGCCCCAATATTCCTCCCCCTGCTTCCCTTTCAGGAAAAATGTCTTAGTATACAGAAGTCAGGGACTGCTGCGCCTCCACAACGACACACCTTAGACTTGCCCCTCCTGTCAATTCCTTCTCGCCTCAAGTCCTGAACCTCCAGGAAATATTTGGAGGTATTTAAAAGGATATGCCTCTTGTCATTGGTTCACCTCTGCATTAATTTAGCTCCCAATAGTGAATTGATTCTCTTTCAATAAAGGATACCAAGAGAATGAAAAAACCCACCAATAAAAGTAAATTGGAAAGTAGTTTAAACATTTTTGCTCTATCCGAATCATAAGAGAAAAAATGTGGGTTTTATGTCCCTTTAATAAGGTAACAAAACAGTACAAAATTGCTTGAAATAGATATAAAATCTATGCGATACACCAGTATGTTTAAAAGTTACCCCTCAAGTATTATTGGTTCTTAAATTATAAGGTGTAACATTTAAATAAACAAACTAATAACCATGCATGAGGTAGTTGTGTTTCTTGCTGATGCCCATTTAAATAATACTGCAGCACCCTAAATCTAAAAGGGACCAGCTGCAAATCATATTTGTCTACTAAGTCCCAGATAATCTAAACTTTGCCAGATCAGACGTGCTTTTTCTCCCCGACCCTAGCAGGGGCTGCCCTGTAGAATTATCATAAAAAAGGGGCAGTCCTTAAGAGTGGCGATATGTCTACTTATTGAAAGGAATGGAGCTCGTTGGAAAGAGACACTTTTAAAAGTAAATCCTGCTGCAAAAATAAAACACATTGCACTGCTTTCTGCATATAGCGTCTTACAATCGCCTATACTTTTGTATGCATGTCTGTGCCTATTAGGGTTATAAGTATTTTGAGTGTTTTGAGAATAGCTTGCCACTATTTAGTTTGCGAGATCTGTAATGCAAAAATCTTTACACAATTACGTTGGGATTAGAGAGACAATTTCCTATACGTCCCTGGAACGCCCAGTTTCAGCACATTTTACGAAAAAAACAACAATTACGCTTTGTATTTTGTACTTATAATTACCAATTTCTATGGGGGTTTTTTGCACATCCAGTTTACTTAAATTCCGATTTACACCGCATATTTAATGCAATTTATTCCTGTGTAATTTACATACAAATTTTAGTTTTTTTGATCAAATACAATTTTTGGTAAAGAATTTTGTTACGATTTTTGATGCACCTTAACAATACAATTTTTTTATTATTTTTGTGTGAATGGTTCAATTATTTGTTTTGTAAGATTTTTAAAATACAAATTTTATTGTGCACATAACATAAGAAAATGCAGTATACGGCCCTTAGCGAGACACCCTGTTTTCTGGGTAAAAAGTGGCTTTAGATCATTCCTCCAGAGAAATAGTAGCACTGGCAAGAATTATTTAATAATCTTACCAGTCCAGAGAGATTTAGTTCATCTGGCCCTAAGTGTATCACTGTAACTCTTTAGGATAGGCAATGGGCTAGGTATTAGGCAGAACCCGTGAGATTGGGAGGGCTCACAAGTGGATAGTGGTTGGGATCATAGGTGTGTCTGGTTAGTTAATGGGCATGTCTGGTTAGTTAGTGGGCGTGTCTGGTGGGATTGTGGGCATGTCTGGTCAGGCGGGCTGAAGGGGAAATTCTGCAAATTGGGACATATGGCTGTCTCAGAAGGAAAGCAGAACAGAACTCAGAATTAGCGACTGTCTCTCTCAATCAGGGGAAGTTGTGAGGTCTGCTAGTATTATATAGATCAGTGTAAAAATAATATCTCATTCTCAAAACTTATACGAGTATGAGTGAGAATTAATTCAGATTTATTTTTATATTAAGGTTCCAAAGAAATGGTGAATCCATAATCAATTTTATGTGTGTGATTTTATCCCCTTGGGTGGCGATAACATACACATCTGACATTTTGACTGCCAGTAGCACACTAAGCAGCGTTTGTAGACTCCCATGATTCCAAGTAAATCACAGAGCAGTGATTTTACCCCTGTGGCTGCTACTAACTCATCAGTTGCATGTGCAACTAATTAAAAAAAAATATGCTGAAGCAGAACTAGAGCCCCATGAACAGGTATAAACCTGAGTATCAGGAGGAGGTTGAAGACATTTTTTACCGTGCTTTTAATTGTGGTTTTTATGTTTCCTTTCTAACAGAAGTCTGCAATGTCCATAGCTATAATAAAACCATAACAAAAGATGGCTGTTCGGCTACTGTCCCACTAACCAGGTGTCAAGGATATTGTGAGTCTAATTCATGGTAAGTAATCTGGTAAATATTTATTGCTTCTGTAGTAAGCACATCTAAAATCATGATAATAGAATTTGATGTATGAGTTATGTTTAGCTTCAAGTGAAATAAATGATGGTACTAAAATTGAGATTTACTATGTTAGCTTTGGTGTTATATTGAAATATATTTTAGTGCAGAGTTGCCACTAGCTCTTTAATTTGAAAGCAATTACAAAGGCTGCAAACAATTTTGGTGTTGACTGTCCCTTTAAAGGACGAGTAAACTTTGCAGGATAGGCACAACCAATGAAAATAAGCAGAAAGTAAAATATCAACCAATAAATATTAGCAGGAAGTGCCTATCAGCCAATAAATATTAGCAGGAAGTGCCTATCAGTCAAAGAGTATTAACAGGAAGTGCCTATGAGCCAATGAATATTAGCAGGAAGTGCCCATCAGCCAATGAATATTAGCAGGAAGTGCCTATCAGCCAATGAATATTAGCAGGAAGTGCTTATCACCCAATGAATGTAAGCAGACAATGTAATCAGTTAAGGTTGCCAACGTTTTTTAAAGAAAATAATGGAGACTTAGGAATCTACAAATTTTACATAGGAAATCAATCAATTATACAGTAGTTATAGAAATAAATGTTTTTTACAGTTTGGTACAACAAAATTCTTCATACAAATCATCTTCATTCATACAGTCCAGCTTAATACATTCAATAACTTTCTGCAAATCTGCAAATTCTATTTCTCATTTAAGGCACCATGGGAATAAAGATTACAAGAGTGCAATATTGAAGTGATGGTAAATCAGAGAGTTTAACAAACGCAAGGATTTACCATCACTAAAAATAAAGTGGAGTTTAAGTCATCAGTTATTTACAAAAAAGGGGTGCTAAACTCACTCTGGCCACACATGGCTAAACTCAGCCGCTCCGGACGTCTATGGCACAGCGCTCTCTTTCAATGAGGTGATGTTTGCACCACTAAACCAATAGCCGTGCATGTCAGCTGACAGTGATCTGTATGCTAGCATGGCTATTGGTTTAGAGGTGCAAGCATCACCTGATCGGTAGAAGAGCACTGTGCCGTGGGAGGCCAGAGCCGCTGAGTATAACAAAGTGCAGCAGCACAGTCAGAGTTTAGCACCAGTTTTAATAACTGATTACTTAAACTCCACTTTATTTTTAATGATGGTAAATCCTAGCTTTTGTTAAACCATCACTTTAAATGTTTGAAATGAAGATGGTACATGTAAAAAAAAAATAATTTTGACTTTACTTCCCCTTTAATCTTTGTTGAAACTTTTTTTTTTGTGTATAGGTACGATGAAGATTTGCAATCAATGGGAGGTTCTTGTAGCTGCTGTACACCCCCACAGGGTAGCACAAAAGAAAAATCTATTGAGCTTCATTGTCCTTCTAAACCAAATATCATAATACAAATTAAATTCATCACAGAATGTAGGTGCCATAACTATCCTTGCTTCAGAAACTAACTGATTGCCGCAGACATTCAGCATCATTACTGAACTCAGAAGACAAGCTTCAGGCTCAATTTCTTTAATGAATTAGCTCTTCTTCCATATTAAACTAAAACATTCTATCCCCATATTAGATGTTACATAATCTTTGTCAGCATTTATCAGTAACCACTATCTTACACAAGATTTAATTATTGTTGTTTTATTTTATTATATATATATATATATATATGTATACATACACACACACACACACACACACACACACGTTTGACATCTAATGCAAGTTCATATTAATTAGAATTATTTGCATAGCTGAGAGACCTGACTTATTTCATTGATATCAGATTTGGTCAGCAATAACAGATTATAATTTTATTTCTATTAATAAAATGTGCTAATTTCTTCTACTATTGTTTTGCTTGATTTATGTGTGTGTGTTGTATCAGAGTTTGTGGTGTGTGTGTATGTTGTAAGAGAGTGAGTGGTGTTTGTGTGTTGTAAGTGTGTGTGTTGTATGAGAGTGTGAGTGTGTGTGTGTTGTAAGAGAATGTGTGGTGTTTGTGTGTTGTAAGAGTGTGTGTGTTGTATTAGAGTGTGCATGTGTGTGTTATATGAGAGTGTGTGTGTGTTATCACCTTTTACAACACTTTCAAGTTTTAATACAATCAGGAATTAAAGGGACAATGAACCCAATTTTTTTCTTTCGTAATTCAGATAGAGCATGAAATTTAAAGCAACTTTCTAATTTACTCTTATTATCAATTTTTCTTTGTTCTCTTGCTATCTTTATTTGAAAAAGAAGGCATCAAGCTTTTTTCGGTTCAGACTCTGGACAGCACTTTTTTTATTGGTGGATGAATTTATCCACCAATCGGCAAGAACAACCCAGGTTGTTCACCAAAAATGGGCCGGCATCTAAACTTATATTCTTGCATTTCAAATAAAGATACCAAGAGAAATAAGAAAATTTGATAATAGGAGTAAACTAGAAAGTTGCTTAAAATTTCATGCTCTGAATCAGAAGGAAAAAAAATTGGGTTTAGGGTCCCTTTAAGTACACACACATTTGAGTAATTTTGCCAAAAATTGCAGCTATCTTGTTGTATATTACTTCAGAGATTTTCATCCCAAGCATAAAAATATGGTCATGAAGGTATGTGGTATCATGGCACTGGGTCTTGGGGGAAAAAGTTTTGAAGAACCCTGTTATAGAGCACTTCAGCGATAGGCAGACAACTATATTGAATGGAATAATGGCTTATTTTGATTGGCTCTGGCTGGTACAAGGGAAGTAATCATTTGAATAAAAAATGATCAGTTAATAGCAGGTGTGTGACATATTAACGAAAGAGGAAGTTGTCAGCAGTTCCAATGATAAGTGATTGGTTGATAATATCTTTGAATTTCTGGAGTGCACATATACACTATTTCCTCTTGAATACATCTAAATGTATTTTGTTGTTGATGGAGTTACCCAGCTATCTATTGCCTTGAAAATTTATGACACCTCAACCTAATGCAGACATGACCTGTTTAGCAACCAGGAAAATGTGGCCCAGATTACAGGTGGAGCGCTATTGATAATTGTGGGTTGCCCTTGAGTACAACCAATATCAGCGCTAAAATTGCATTGCAAAAAGTAGAACCAACTCTTTTGTAAACAAAACTTTATTTAGGTTCCATTAGGAAAGGGAAAGCCTGGAAATTTAAAGAATAAACAAATAATTTAGTCTTACCAGAAGAGCTATAATAACATAATTTATGTAAGAACTTACCTGATAAATTCATTTCTTTCATATTGGCAAGAGTCCATGAGCTAGTGACGTATGGGATATACAATCCTACCAGGAGGGGCAAAGTTTCCCAAACCTCAAAATGCCTATAAATACACCCCTCACCACACCCACAATTCAGTTTAACGAATAGCCAAGTAGTGGGGTGATAAAGAAAGGAGTAGAAAGCATCAACAAAGGAAATTTGGAAATAATTTTGCTTTATACAAAAAATCATAACCACCATAAAAAGGGTGGGCCTCATGGACTCTTGCCAATATGAAAGAAATGAATTTATCAGGTTAGTTCTTACATAAATTATGTTTTCTTTCATGTAACTGGCAAGAGTCCATGAGCTAGTGACATATGGGATATCAATACCCAAGATGTGGAGTCTTCAACTCAAGAGTCACTAGAGAGGGAGCGAATAAAAATAAAAACAGCCATATTTCGCTGAAAAAATTAATCCACAACCCAAAAAAATAAGTTTATTTTAATTTTTGAAAGAAAAAAACTTAAATCAAAAAGCAGAAGAATCAAACTGAAACAGCTGCCTGAAGAACTTTTCTACCAAAAACCGCTTCCGAAGAAGCAAATACATCAAAACGGTAGAATTTAGTAAATGTATGCAAAGAGGACCAAGTCGCCGCTTTGCAAATCTGATCAACTGAAGCTTCATTCTTAAAAGCCCACGAAGTGGAGACTGATCTAGTAGAATGAACTGTAATTCTCTGAGGCGGGGCCTGACCCGACTCCAAATAAGCTTGATGAATCAAAAGTTTCAACCAAGAAGCCAAGGAAATAGCAGAAGCCTTCTGACCTTTCCTAGGACCAGAAAACAAAACAAATAGACTGGAAGTCTTTATGAAATCTTTAGTAGCTTCCACATAATATTTCAAAGCTCTTACCACATCCAAAGAATGTAAGGATCTCTCCAAAGAATTCTTAGGATTGGGACATAAGGAAGGGACAACAATTTCTCTACTAATGTTGTTAGAATTCACAACCTTAGGTAAAAATTGAAAAGAAGTCCGCAAAACTGCCTTATCCTGATGAAAAATCAGAAAAGGAGACTCACAAGAAAGAGCAGATAGCTTCTTCTAGCAGAAGAGATAGTCAAAAAGAACAACACTTTCCAAGAAAGTAGTTTAATGTCCAAAGAATGCATAGGCTCAAATGGAGAAGCCTGTAAAGCCTTCAGAACCAAATAAGGACTCCAAGGAGGAGAAATTGATTTAATGACAGGCTTAATACGAACTAAAGCCTGTACAAAACAGTGAATATCAGGAAGTATAGCAATCTTTCTGTGAAATAAAACAGAAAGAGCGGAGATTTGTCCTTTCAAGGAACTTGCAGACAAACCCTTATCCAAACCATCCTGAAGAAACTGCAAAATTCTAGGAATTCTAAAAGAATGCCAGGAGAATTTATGAGAAGAACACCATGAAATGTAAGTCTTCCAAACTCTATAATAAATCTTTCTACAGACAGATTTACGAGCTTGTAACATAGTATTAATCACTGAGTCAGAGAAACCTCTATGACTTAGAACTAAGCGTTCAATTTCCATACCTTCAAATTTAATTATTTGAGATCCTGATGGAAAAACGGACCTTGAGATAGTAGGTCCGGCCGTAACGGAAGTGGCCAAGGCTGGCAACTGGACATCCGAACCAGATCCGCATACCAAAACCTGTGTGGCCATGCTGGAGCCACCAGCAACACAAAAGACTGTTCCATGATGATTTTGGAGATCACTCTTGGAAGGAGAACTAGAGGCAGGAAGATGTAAGCAGGATAACACCAAGGAAGTGTCAGCGCATCCACTGCTTCCGCCCGAACATCCCTGGACCTGGACAGGTATCTGGGAAGTTTCTTGTTTAGATGAGAGGCCATGAGATCTATCTCTGGAAGACCCCACATCTGAACAATCTGAGAAAACACATCTGGATGGAGAGACCACTCCCCTGGATGTAAAGGCTGGCGGCTTAGATAATCCGCCTCCCAATTGTCTACCCCTGGGATATGCACCGCAGAGATTAGACAGGAGCTGGATTCCGCCCAAGCAAGTATCCGAGATACTTCTTTCATAGCTTGGGGACTGTGAGTCCCACCCTGATGATTGACATAAGCCACAGTTGTGATATTGTATGTCTGAAAACAAATGAACGGTTCTCTCTTTAGCAGGGGCCAGAACTGAAGAGCCCTGAGAATTGCATGGAGTTCTAAAATATTTATTGGTAATCTCGACTCTTGAGATTTCCAAACCCCTTGTGCTGTCAGAGATCCCCAAACAGCTCCTCAACCTGAAAGACTCGCATCTGTTGAGATCACAGTCCAGTTTGGGCGAACAAAAGAAGCCCCTTGAACCAAACGATGGTGATCTATCCACCATGTCAGAGAGTGTCGTACATTGGGATTCAAGGATATTAATTGTGATATCTTTGTATAATCCCTGCACCATTGATTCAGCATACAAAGCTGTAGAGGTCTCATGTGAAAACGAGCAAAGGGGATCGCATCCGATGCTGCAGTCATGAGACCTAAAACTTCCATGCACATAGCCACTGAAGGGAATGACTGAGACTGAAGGTGCCAGCATGCTGTGACCAATTTTAAACGTCTCTTGTCTGTTAGAGACATAGTCATGGACACTGAATCTATCTGGAAGCCTAAAAAGGTGACCCTTGTCTGAGGAATCAAGAAACTTTTTGGTAAATTGATCCTCCAACCATGTTTCCGAAGAAACAACACTAGTTGATTTGTGTGAGATTCTGCAGTATGTAAAGACTGAGCTAGTACCAAGATATCGTCCAAATAAGGAAACACCGCAATACCCTGTTCTCTGATTACAGATAGTAGGGCACCCAGAACCTTTGAAAAGATTCTTGGAGCTGTTGCTAGGCCAAATGGAAGAGCAACAAATTGGTAATGCTTGTCTAGAAAAGAGAATCTCCGAAACTGATAGTGTTCTGGATGAATCGGAATATGAAGGTATGCATCCTGCAAGTCTATTGTGGACATATAATGTCCTTGCTGAACAAAAGGCAGAATAGTCCTTATAGTCACCATCTTGAAAGTTGGTACTCTTACATAACGATTCAAAATTTTCAGATCCAGAACTGGTCTGAATAAATTTTCATTCTTTGGTACAATGAATAGGTTTGAATAAAACCCCAAACCTTGTTCCTGAGGAGGAACTGGCATGATTACCCCTGAAGACTCCAGGTCTGAAACACACTTCAGAAAAGCCTGAGCTTTTACTGGATTTAAAGGTATGCGTGAGAGAAAAAATCTTCTCACAGGAGGTCTTACTTTGAATCCTATTCGATACCCCTGAGAGACAATGCTCTGAATCCAATGATTTTGGACAGATTTGATCCAAAAATCCTTGAAAAACCTTAATCTGCCCCCTACCAGCTGAGCTGGAATGAGGGCCGCACCTTCATGCGGACTTAGGGGCAGACTTTGGTTTCCTAAATGGCTTGGATTTATTCCAATTTGAGGAAGGCTTCCAATTGGAAGCAGATTCCTTGGGAGGAGGATTGAGTTTTTGTTCCTTATTCTGACGGAAGGAACGAAAATGGTTAGAAGCCTTAGATTTACCCTTAGGTTTTTTATCCTGAGGCAGAAAAACTCCTTTTCCTCCAGTGATAGTTGAAATAATAGAATCCAACTGAGAACCAAATAAATTATTGGCAATGGAAAAATAGATGGCGCTGGTCTGTGGAATAATATTTCTCTAAATGATGAATATTCCACAGACCAGCGCCATCTATTTTTCCATTGCCATTTGTTCAAGACAGTCACAGAGGAGAGACTGTAAGAAGGCTGCGGTCTTATCTAAAAGGAGAGTATCAGTTCTTGGTTTAGTTTAAAGTGTTATTTTTCACCTTACACCGCGTATTCTATTCTATTTTTTGTATTCAAATAAATTATTACCTTGGAAAGAAAGAGATAGTAATCTAGATTTAGATGTCATATCAGCATTCCAAGATTTAAGCCACAAAGCTCTTCTAGCTAATACAGCTAAAGACATGGATCTAACATCAGTTTTGATAATATCAAAAATGGCATCACAAATAAAATGATTAGCATGTTGCAGCAAGTGAGTAATGCTAGATATGTCAGGATCCAATTCTCATTGCGCTAAATTCTCCAACCAAAAAGTTGAGGCAGCCGCAACATCAGCCAAAAAAATAGCAGGTCTGAGAAGATGACCTGAATATAAATAGGCCTTCCTTAGATAAGATTCAAGCTTCCTATCCAAAGGATCCTTAAAGGAAGTACTATCTTCCATAGGAATAGTGGTACGTTTAGCAAGAGTAGAAATAGCCCCATCAACTTTGGGGATTTTTTCCCAAAACTCTATAGATTTGCTGGTAAGGGATACAATTTTCTAAACCTTGAAGAAGGAATAAAAGAAGTACCTGCCTTAATCCATTCCCTAGAAGTCATATCAGAAATAGCCTCAGGAATAGGAAAAACCCCTGGGGAAACCACAGGAGGTTTAAAAACAGCATTTAAACGTTTATTAGACTGAACGTCAATAGTACTGGTTACCTCAATATCCAAAGTAATTAACACTTCTTTTAATAAAGAACGCATATACTCTATTTTAAATAAATAAGTAGATTTGTCAATGTCTGAGGAAGAATCTTCTGAATCAGATAGATCCTCATCAGAAGAGGATAAATTATTATTTTGTTAATCATTTGAAATTTCATCAACTAAATGAGAAGTTTTAAAAGACCTTTTACGTTTATTAGAAGGTGGAAATGCAGACAAAGCCTTCAGTATAGAATCAGAAACAAATTCTTTAAAATTCACAGGTATATCATGCACATTAGAAGTTGAAGGAACTGCAACTGGCAATGTACTATTACTGATGGAAACACTATCTGCATGTAAAAGTTTATGATGACAACTATTACAAATGACATTTGGTGGAATAATTTCTACACTTTTACAACAAATGCACTTAGCTTTGGTAGAACCGATGTCAGGCACCAATGTTCCAGCAGAAACTTCTGAGACAGGATCGGATTGGGACATCTTGCTCAATGTAAGAGAAAAAACAACGTATAAAGCAAAATTATCTATTTCCTTATATGACAGTTTCAGGAATGGGAAAAAATGCAATAGCATAGGCCTCTGATAGTGAAAAAAAGCAAGAGGCAAACATCAATGGGGTATTGAAATAATGAAAAAAATTTGGAGCCAAGTATAACGCACAACGTAACGTAAACTTTTTTGGCGCCAAAAATAACTGGAAATGACACACTCGCGTCACTAATGACGCCGCAATGTGAAAGGTCTCGGCGTCACGTATGACGCCGGAAATGACGAAGTTGCGTCATAAACGTCTTTTTCCGCGGCAAAAAAATTTCGCACCAAGAATGACGCAATAAAGTTTAGCATTTGACGCACCCGCGGCCCTAATACCCGCAATAGCAAGAAGTAGTCAATTGAAAAAAAAAGACTAAACCCCAGGTAAGAAATAAATTTCTTAAAATGTTTAAATTCCCCAAATATGAAACTGGCAGTCTGCTGAAGGAAATACATGAACCTGACTCATGGCAAATATAAGTACAATACATATATTTAGAACTTTATATAAATGCATAAAGTGCCAAACCATAGCTGAGGTGTCTTAAGTAATAAAAAACATACTTACCAAAAGACACCCATCCACATATAGCAGATAGCCAAACCAGTACTAAAACAGTTATTAGTAGAGGTAATGGTAAATTTAGAGTATATCGTCGATCTGAAAAGGGAGGTAGGAGATGAATCTCTACGACCGATAGCAGAGAACCTATGAAATAGACCCCCGTTAGGGAAATCATTGTATTCAAATAAGTGATACTCCCTTCACGTCCCTCTGACATTCGCTGTACTCTGAGAGGAATCAGGCTTTAACAATGCTGAGAAGCGCATATCAACGTAGAAATCTTAGCACAAACTTACTTCACCACCTCCATAGGAGGCAAAGTTTGTAAAACTGAATTGTGGGTGTGGTGAGGGGTGTATTTTTAGGCATTTTGAGGTTTGGGAAACTTTGCCCCTCCTGGTAGGATTGTATATCCCATATGTCACTAGCTCATGGACTCTTGCCAATTACATGAAAGAAATACATTTTATCACACACACACACACACACACACACACATATATATATAAATAAAATAAATATATAATAAAAAAAAATGTTACCTGTTAAAATTTGCTAGCTCACAATTTCAGTTTCTAATTTTCACATCAAAATGTGTAAAAATGTAATGCATTGTTACACACTATTTGATATACTTAAAAACTTCTAAATAATATAAAATCATTCTCTTACCTTAAAGAGAAGATGGCTGCAGGTTTAATCCAGAACAGTGGTAAAGGCTGGATGTAGTTCAAATGGCAGCAGGCCCAGCCAGGACACAGTTCAAATTGCTGCAGGCAGAGGCTCACTTTAGATGGTATCGGTAATAGGCTGATTACACCATTTAAGTAACTGCAGGCAGAGGCTGAATAAGAAATTCAAATGGTTGTAGGTAAAGGATTGAAAGAAACTTTAAATTGTATCAAGAGAGGCTGAGTACAGCTCTAATGCCTGCAGGCAGAGACTGGATACACAGTCTGAATGACACAAGGCAGAGGCTGGACATAAATCAAATGGCTATAGGCAGGGGTTGAATTCATGGTTGAAATGGCTGCAGACAGAGGCTTGAAAGACAGTTTAGATAGTATCACAAAGAGGCTGAATTCACAGTTCAAATGGCTGCAGATGGAGACTGGGCACAGAGTTCAAATGGCAGTAGGCAGAGACTGGATACACAGTTCAAATTGCTGCAGGCACAAGCTGGGAACAGTTCAACTGGCTGTAGCAAATGCTTGAATAACACTTTAGATGGTATCAGGAAAAGGCGAGACACAGTTCATATTGCTGCAGGTGGAGGCTTAGAATACACTTTAGATGGTATCCGGCTGGACACACAATTCAAATGGCTTCAGGCAGAGGCTTGAAAGAAATATTTTTAAATTATCAGGCAGAGGATGGGCACAGTTCAAATGTCAACAAACAGACAGAGGATGGGCACAGTTTAAATGACAACAGGCTGAGGAAGGACTCCCTGTTTAAAAGGCTGCAGGAGGAATCTAGATACACAGTTCAGATGGCTGCAAGAAAAAACTTGAAAGGCACTTTAGATAGTATCACTAACAGGCTGGCCGCACAGTTCAAATGGCTACAGAGAGAGCCTTGAAAAACATAATCTAGATAAACAGTTCAAATTGTTGCAAGCAGAAGCTTCTAAGACTCTTTAGACAGCTACAGGTAGAGGCTGGATACACCGTTTGAATGGCTGCAGGCAGAGGCTGGACAAACAACTGTGTTATCAGGCAAAGGATGGACTCATAGTTCAAATGGCTGCAGGCAGAGTCTAGATAAACAGTACAAATGGAGGAAGGCAGAGGCTTGGAAGATACTTATGATGGTATCAGACCGTGACTGTGCTCACTGTTTAAACAGCTGTATTTACCAGGGAGAGGATGGACTCATAGTTCAAATTGCTACAGGCAGAGCCTAGATACACAGTTCAAATGGCTACAGTCAGAGCCTTGAAAGACATAATCTAGTTACACAGTTAAAATTGTCGCAAGCAGAAGCTTCTAAGACACTTTAGACAGCTACAGGCAGAGGCTGGACACAGTTTCATAGGTTGCGGTCAGAGTGTGAACACAGTTTAAATGGCTTGAAATACATTTTAGATGGTATCAGATGAGGCTGGAAAGATGAACAGTTAAAATGCTTGGAGGCAGAGGCTTGAAAGAAACTTTGGATGACACCAGGTAGAGGCTGAATCTACAGTTTGAACGGCAGTAGGCAGAGGCTGGAAAAACAACTTTAGATAGTTATCAGGCAGAGGATGGACTCACAGTTTAAATGGCTGCAAGCAGAGTCTAGATAAACAGTACAAACAATCCAAATGGCTGCAGTCAGAGGCTTGGAAGATACTTTCAATGGTATTAGGCCGAGACTGTGCTCTCTGATTAAATAACTGCATGTACCAGGCAGTGGTTGACTCACAGCTCAAATTGCTTAAGGCAGAGCCTAGTTATACAGTTTAAATGGCTGCAGGCAGAGGCTTAAAAGACACTTTAGATGGTATCATGCTGGAAACAGTTCAACTACCTGCAGGCAGAGCATGGACATTTCTTTAGTACACTTTTGTAACACAGTTGTAAAGTAGTACTTCTATACAGATTTTCCCCCAAAGTTGTGCCTACACAGTTATCCCATTCAAAAATATGATCCCCATCCCTTACATGCAGTGTTTTCATTCAGTGCATCCCCACAGGTCATCTTCTCTAATGCAGGCAATAACTGAACAGAGCTTGTGCATCTCCTGCTACAAATAACAACTAAACAAAGGTGGTGATAAATCACCAGAGGGCGCTTTACCTTTAAATACAATGTAACAGTTCTAAAATAAAATAAAAATAGAAATGTATCGAATTATATATAGGATAGTGATAAAAATAAACAAATGGATTAAAGACTCTCAATAGACTTGAAATAACATCCACACACCTGATGCGAGGGGAAGTCCTTTAGAAAGAGTTCAATTTTAAAAGCGACAGGATGAAGATTAAAGGTAAAAAGTCCTGCAGATAAACTTCACCATGTATATGGTAGGCAGCTCTCTCCTTTCTCCTTAGCAGGTAGACTTTCTGTAATATATCCAAACACAAAGAGACGCCAACATGTGTGTACCAGTAGTATACAAATAACATGCACACAGCGTAATCAAGCACAGGGTACTCACATATCGGAAGAGCACACCAATGTGCTTGTGGATGCAGGCTGGTTATTGCAGCTAACCAGCTGGCTATTTCTGGTCTCTAAAGCTGGAATCCCAACGGTCCGATTGTTTGGTAGTGACAGGCTCACACAAGGAAAGTTGAAGCAGCGGTGTCCAAAAACAATGCTTTTGTCCTTATGAACCTCGAGTTCCTCTTCCTCTTTTGCTGCAGGACAAGAAGCTGTCAAGTTGTGTCAGGCTGCTTTGTTCATAAGGACAAAAGCATTGTTTTTGGACACCACTACTTCAACTTTCCTTGTGTGAGCCTGTCACTACCAAACAAACGGACCGTTGGGATTCCAGCTTTAGAGACCGGGAATAGCCAGCTGGTTAGCTGCAATAACCAGCCTGCATCCACAAGCACATTGGTGTGCTCTTCCGATATGTGAGTACCCTGCGCTTGATTTCGCTGTGTGCATGTTATTTGTATACTACTGGTACACACATGTTGGCGCCTCTTTGTGTTTGGATATATTACAAATAACAACTGCCTTGTGCCCCCATTTCTGCCCTTCCTCTCTGCTATGAAGCAACTTGCTTACAGGAAAAATTAATGTGCAATAAAAGCAAAAAAACATAATTTATGTAAGAACTTACCTGATAAATTCATTTCTTTCATATTAGCAAGAGTCCATGAGCTAGTGACGTATGGGATATACATTCCTACCAGGAGGGGCAAAGTTTCCCAAACCTCAAAATGCCTACAAATACACCCCTCACCACACCCACAAATCAGTTTAATGCATAGCCAAGAAGTGGGGTGATAAGAAAAAAGTTCGAAAGCATAAAAAATAAGGAATTGGAATAATTGTGCTTTATACAAAAAAATTATAACCACCACAAAAAGGGTGGGCCTCATGGACTCTTGCTAATATGAAAGAATCGAATTTATCAGGTAAGTTCTTACATAAATTATGTTTTCTTTCATGTAATTAGCAAGAGTCCATGAGCTAGTGACGTATGGGATAATGACTACCCAAGATGTGGATCTTCCACGCAAGAGTCACTAGAGAGGGAGGGATAAAATAAAGACAGCCAATTCCGCTGAAAATAATCCACACCCAAAACAAAGTTTAAATCTTATAATGAAAAAAACTGAAATTATAAGCAGAAGAATCAAACTGAAACAGCTGCCTGAAGTACTTTTCTACCAAAAACTGCTTCAGAAGAAGAAAACACATCAAAATGGTAGAATTTAGTAAAAGTATGCAAAGAAGACCAAGTTGCTGCTTTGCAAATCTGATCAACCGAAGCTTCATTCCTAAACGCCCAGGAAGTAGAAACTGACCTAGTAGAATGAGCTGTAATCCTTTGAGGCGGAGTTTTACCCGACTCGACATAAGCATGATGAATCAAAGACTTTAACCAAGACGCCAAAGAAATGGCAGAGGCCTTCTGACCTTTCCTAGAACCGGAAAAGATAACAAATAGACTAGAAGTCTTTCGGAAATTTTTAGTAGCTTCAACATAATATTTCAAAGCTCTAACTACATCCAAAGAATGCAACGATCTTTCCTTAGAATTCTTAGGATTAGGACACAATGAAGGAACCACAATTTCTCTACTAATGTTGTTAGAATTCACAACCTTAGGTAAAAATTTAAAAGAAGTTCGCAACACCACCTTATCCTGATGAAAAATCAGAAAAGGAGACTCACAAGAAAGAGCAGATAATTCAGAAACTCTTCTAGCAGAAGAGATGGCCAAAAGAAACAAAACTTTCCAAGAAAGCAATTTAATGTCCAGCGAATGCATAGGTTCAAACGGAAGAGCTTGAAGAGCCCCCAGAACCAAATTCAAACTCCAAGGAGGAGAAATTGACTTAATAACAGGTTTTATACGAACCAAAGCCTGTACAAAACAATGAACATCAGGAAGACTAGCAATCTTTCTGTGGAAAAGAACAGAAAGAGCAGAAATTTGTCCTTTCAAAGAACTTGCAGACAAACCTTTATCCAAACCATCCTGAAGAAATTGTAATATTCTAGGAATTCTAAAAGAATGCCAGGAAAAATGATGAGAAGAGCACCAAGAAATGTAAGTCTTCCAGACTCGATAATATATCTTCCTAGATACAGTTTTACGAGCCTGTAACATAGTATTAATTACGGAGTCAGAGAAACCTCTATGACTGAGAATCAAGCGTTCAATCTCCATACCTTCAAATTTAAGGATTTGAGATCCTGATGGAAAAAAGGACCTTGCGATAGAAGGTCTGGTCTTAATGGAAGAGTCCACGGTTGGCAAGTAGCCATCCGGACAAGATCCGCATACCAAAACCTGTGAGGCCATGCTGGAGCCACCAGCAGAACAAACGAGCAATCTTGGAAATTACTCTTGGAAGGAGAACTAGAGGCGGAAAGATATAGGCAGGATGATACTTCCAAGGAAGTGACAATGCATCCACTGCCTCCGCCTGAGGATCCCTAGATCTGGACAGATACCTGGGAAGTTTCTTGTTTAGATGAGAAGCCATCAGATCTATTTCTGGAAGTCCCCACATTTGAACAATCTGAAGAAATACCTCTGGGTGAAGAGACCATTCGCCCGGATGTAACGTTTGGCGACGGAGATAATCCGCTTCCCAATTGTCTATACCTGGGATATGAACCGCAGAAATTAGACAGGAGCTGGATTCCGCCCATACCAGTATTTGAGATACTTCTTTCATAGCCAGAGGACTGTGAGTCCCTCCTTGATGATTGACATATGCCACGGTTGTGACATTGTCCGTCTGAAAACAAATGAACGAATCTCTCTTTAGAAGAGGCCATGACTGAAGAGCTCTGAAAATTGCACGGAGTTCCAATATGTTGATTGGTAATCTCACCTCCTGAGATTCCCAAACCCCTTGTGCTGTCAGAGACCCCCAAACAGCTCCCCAACCTGTCAGACTTGCATCTGTTGAAATCACAGTCCAGGTCGGAAGAACAAAAGAAGCCCCCTGAACTAAACGATGGTGGTCTGTCCACCACGTCAGAGAGTGTCGTACAATCGTTTTCAAAGATATTAATTGAGATATCTTTGCATAATCCCTGCACCACTGGTTCAGCATACAAAGCTGAAGAGGTCGCATGTGAAAACGAGCAAAGGGGATCGCGTCCGATGCAGCAGTCATAAGACCTAGAATTTCCATGCATAAGGCTACCGAAGGGAATGATTGAGACTGAAGGTTTCGACAAGCTGAAACCAATTTTAGACGTCTCTTGTCTGTCAGAGACAGAGTCATGGATACTGAATCTATTTGGAAACCTAACATATAATGCCCTTGCTGAACAAAAGGCAGAATAGTCCTTATAGTTACCATTTTGAATGTTGGTACATAATGATTCAATATTTTTAAATCCAGAACTGGTCTGAAGGAATTCTCCTTTTTTGGAACAATAAAGAGATTTGAGTAAAACCCCAGCCCCTGTTCCAGAACTGGAACTGGCACAATTACTCCAGCCAACTCTAGATCTGAAACACATTTCAGAAATGCTTGAGCCTTCACTGGATTTACTGGGACACGGGAAAGAAAAAATCTTCTTGCAGGAGGCCTTATCTTGAAGCCTATTCTGTACCCTTGTGAAACAATGTTCTAAATCCAAAGATTGTGAATCGAATTGATCCAAATTTCTTTGAAAAATCGTAATCTGCCCCCTACCAGCTGGGCTGGAATGAGGGCCGCACCTTCATGTGGACTTGGGAGCTGGCTTTGGCTTTCTAAAAGGCTTGGATTTATTCCAGACTGGAGATGGTTTCCAAACTGATACCGCTCCTGTAGGGGAAGGATCAGGCTTTTGTTCCTTATTGTGCCGAAAGGAACAAAAACGATTAGTAGACCTAAATTTACCTTTAGATTTTTTATCCTGTGGTAAAAAAGTTCCTTTCCCCCCAGTAACAGTTGAAATAATAAAATCCAACTGTGAACCAAATAATTTATTACCCTGGAAAGAAAGGGAAAGCAAAGTTGACTTGGAAGACATATCAGCATTCCAAGTTTTAAGCCATAAAGCTCTTCTAGCTAAAATAGCTAGAGACATATACCTGACATCAACCCTAATGATATCAAAGATGGCATCACAAATAAAATTATTAGCATGTTGAAGAAGATTAACAATGCTATGAGAATTATGATTTGTTACTTGTTGCGCTAAGGCTTCCAACCAAAAAGTTGAGGCTGCAGCAACATCCGCTAAAGATATAGCAGGTCTAAGAAGATTACCTGAACATAAGTAAGCTTTTCTTAGAAAGGATTCAATTTTCCTATCTAAAGGATCCTTAAAGGAAGTACTATCTGCCGTAGGAATAGTAGTACGTTTAGCAAGAGTAGAGATAGCCCCATCAACCTTAGTGATTTTGTCCCAAAACTCTAATCTGTCAGATGGCACAGGATATAATTGCTTAAAACGTTTAGAAGGAGTAAATGAATTACCCAAATTATTCCATTCCCTGGAAATTACTTCAGAAATAGCATCAGGGACAGGAAAAACTTCTGGAATAACTACAGGAGATTTAAAAACCTTATTTAAACGTTTAGATTTAGTATCAAGAGGACCAGAATCCTCTATTTCTAATGCAATTAAGACTTCTTTAAGTAAAGAACGAATAAATTCCATTTTGAATAAATATGAAGATTTATCAGCATCAACCTCTGAAACAGAATCCTCTGAACCAGAGGAATCATTATCAGAATCAGAATGATGATGTTCATTTAAAAATTCATCTGAAAAATGAGAGGTTTTAAAAGACCTTTTACGTTTACTAGAAGGAGGAATAACAGACATAGCCTTCTTAATGGATTTAGAAACAAAATCTCTTATGTTAACAGGAACACTCTGAGTATTAGATGTTGATGGAACAACAACAGGTAATGTAACATTACTAAAGGAAATATTATCTGCATTAACAAGTTTGTCATGACATTCATTACAAACAACAGCTGGAGGAACAGATACCACAAGTTTACAGCAAATACACTTAACTTTGGTAGATCCAGCATCAGGCAGCGATTTTCCAGAAGTATCTTCTGATTCAGGATCAAGCTGAGACATCTTGCAATATGTAAAAGAAAAAACAAAATTGATCAAATTCCTTAAATGACAGTTTCAGGATTGGGAAAAAATGCCAGTGAACAAGCTTCTAGCAACCAGAAGCAAATAAACAATGAGACTTAAATAATGTGGAGACAATAATGACGCTCATATTTTTTGGCGCCAAAAAAGACGCCCACATTATTTGGCGCCTAAATGCTTTTAGCGCCAAAAATGATGCCACATCCGGTAACGCCAACATTTTTGGCGCAAAAACGTCAAAAATGACGCAACTTCCGGCGACAAGTATGACGCCGGAAATAACAAACAAAATTTTTGCGCCAAAAAAGTCTGCGCCAAGAATGACGCAATAAAATGAAGCATTTTCAGCCCCCGCGAGCCTAACAGCCCACAGGGAAAAAAAGTCAAATTTAAGATAAGAAAAAAAAAAAAAAAATTGAGTATTCAAATGCATTATCCCAAATAATGAAACTGACTGTCTGAAATAAGGAATATTGAATATCCTGAATCAAGGCAAATAAATGTTTAAACACAAATATTTAGAACTTTATATAAAAGTGCCCAACCATAGCTTAGAGTGTCACAAAAATAAGACTTACTTACCCCAGGACACTCATCTACATGAAGTAGAAAGCCAAACCAGTACTGAAACGAGAATCAGTAGAGGTAATGGTATATATAAGAGTATATCGTCGGGGGGCGTGTCTCTGGGCAGCACCTTGAATGGTAGCAATATTGGGAGCTCCGTGTGGATCACTGATAATTTGCCTGTTACCAGTGAATAAAATGATCATTTAGCTATATCATTCTAAAACTCAGACTCTACTGATCAAGATAATTTGACAGCTGAACTTTTTGTGAGAACACCGCAGTTGCACACCAATCCGGAGCGTTGAGGCCTAAGGCAAGCTCTTCACTGAGAGGCTCTCAACACCCCCCCCCCGGTAATATTACAGGCCGGGTACGCAGTGCATAGTCACTGTAAAAACTACTTCACTTTAAGCCTACGTTATCCATGATTATTTAATACTGTACATGCCATACGCTTCTGATTGATGGTGAATTGAGAGCCTTTTCAACCACGCAAGCACCTATTAAAGATGGCGTCTGGCGCCAACATACTTCTTGAGGCTGTAGCAGGTTTATTACATGAGCACCATGAAAAGATACTACGAACCTGGTCTGCTGAATGGAGTACCCTCCGTGCGCTAACTCAGCAAATTGGACGTCCAAGCGAGTCACCTGAGCAACCCGGCAAAGCTTCAAGTGTTCAGGAGCTCATCCCCGACCTGCCAAGCCCTCCACCCCAAGCCCAGGTTAAGGCGACTCAGAATCTGAGCGTACCCGCAAACAACCCTCTAGCCAATTCCCCAGATGGCAATTTCTGCACAAGTGTGTTAAAGATACACCCCTCCATGAAGCAACTGAGCACAGGAGAACCGCAGACTGTTGCCAGAGTGGGTGCGGGTGTCATATCCCTAAAGGTGACTCACCATTCCCTGAACCTTAGGGACACTGTCGAGCTGTTCCAGAAGCATGACGACTGGGGGACCGGTGGTCCTGCAGAGCTACAGACCATCACAGCGCTGTCCACTGTTGCGGAGGAGGAGATAGGGGCCAGGGGAGAGAACCCCGCAGGACTTGCTTCACGTGAGATGAGACCGGTTTCTTTCCTGCAGTGTCTCAGATGGTACACGCTAGAGAACACTTGCCAGATAAATCCGGATCCTAAAAGAGACACCGCAGTCCGAGACACCTACACCCCCTTCATACCTAGTAGCTCGCAGAGGGATCGGCTCTTTAGACAGACCTGCGGGTTTGTTTTGAGCTCCTGCAGTGTGGAAGGGCCAGCTGGGCAACAACTTGCAAACCGGCCCTTGAAGACATGTTTGGTAGATGCAAGCTTGCCTCAGAGATGCGGAGTGGGTTAACCAGACCATGAAGGCACTTGGTCTTAGCGCTTCTACAAGCTTTTACAAGGCCTACCTAAAATCAGGTATAGAGTGACTGTGGCTCGACATAGAGACTAAACTTTGTTTGCCTTATATAGTGGCAATATCTACTTCCATATCAGCTTTTATTTCTGATTATGCCAATGGACAATCACAGCGTTCCTGAACCCTTCCTGTTCTATTTCTATTTCTCCCATAGCATTACCCGCAGTCACAACTATCTGTTTATTTAAATCGCACTCCTGTCCACAGAGGGAATCTACTTTGAGGGCTATGTGGACTGCAGCTTTAAGTTCACAGCGGAGTTTAAGCTACCATGGCTAAGAGGACTGCTACTTTTTCCTTAATTTTCCCCATTTATTTTAGCTTGCACTAAATTAATTTGTCTGGTTTAGCTCCCCTTTGGGAAGTATCACTGTATATATGTTAGTGACTCCTAACACAAACTCATTGGTTTTGCGCACATAATTTTATACCACATCAGGTTTGTTTTATGATATGCTTGTACAGTACACACTGGTCATAACATCTGTTCACCGATGCCTTGTGAATTACTATGTCTGTTTAAGGCCCTTTCACTGGTATATATGTAAGTACCGATTCTTAATGTCTGCTAATGTGAATGAGGTTCATTATGTTGTCTAGAATAGACCAATAATTCTGCTAGCATGTATCTCAGTGTGGGGTTGTATCTTCATGTAAAGTTTAAACTTCCCTTAGTTTAGTAGCAAGCATTGTAAATATAACGTCTGTTTTGTAGTAGTTAAAATGGACGATCACAAGTAGCTTAGACAGAGACCTAGTGCAGAGTCAGGTTTCTACCTCTAGATGGTACTACAGTACAGAATGTTCCACGGCCCATGCTGGTTTCCTATGCCTAGGTAGATCAGATAATAGGGTTGATCTCTCTTAGATCAAACAAAGAGTGCCCTGTTTTGCCATATCCCCCCAGCTCCCCACTTATCTGCTGGATCCCTATTCTGGATTGTCCATCAATAACCATTACTCTTGAAAGGAGGAACCCATTCTGCCCTTAATACTCAGATTCTGGTAGGGGACAACTATTAACATAGTACCACCTCAGAATTGTGTTCCTTTTATTAACCCTGATAACTGCGCATAATTGTGGTATACTCATGTTTCAAGGTAATGATAATAGGACTGTATTTTTCTAGTAATATTGAACAGTTATTAACTGCAGTAATCAGTACATTAATTGTTAAGTTGCTGAGTAATCTTAGGTACAACAAAGGTCAAATAACATGTATCTGCTGTACTTTATTTTCCCACAGGGGCCGCCTTAGTCCCTCAAATCTCCCCCAGTAGTACAACCCAATTTTCAGCTGCCCAAAAATCTTAATTTTTAATTAGGTGTGCAATTTTTAACCTCTTAATGGAAAACACTGTCCAATAACCTATGGGCTTTTATTTAGGTATGCTAGGCTTGAAGTGGGATGGTATTTGCCTATTTAGTTTGTTTCAAACCTCTATAGTTTCTTAGTTTCCTTCGTTTTTATCATTAATACTATAAATTCACATAGTCCTTTCCTAGAGGGCCCAAAAGTGGCCCTATATTTTCACACACCTCCGTTATTTATCATATAATAAGTTGAAGTCCAAGAGTGACTTAGGCCTAGATTTGGAGTTCGGCGGTAGCCGTCAAAACCAGCGTTAGAGGCTCCTAACGCTGGTTTTGGCCGCCCGCTGGTATTTGGAGTCAGTGATTAAAGGGTCTAACGCTCACTTTTCAGCCGCGACTTTTCCATACCGCAGATCCCCCTACGCCATTTGCGTAGCCTATCTTTTCAATGGGATCTTTCTAACGCTGGTATTTAGAGTCGTTTCTGAAGTGAGCGTTAGAGCTCTAACGACAAAATTCCAGCCGCCTGAAAATAGCAGGAGTTAAGAGCTTTCTGGCTAACGCCGGTTCATAAAGCTCTTAACTACTGTACCCTAAAGTACACTAACACCCATAAACTACCTATGTACCCCTAAACCGAGCTCCCCCCACATCGCCGCCACTCGATTAAAATTTTTAACCCCTAATCTGCCGACCGCCACCTACGTTATACTTATGTACCCCTAATCTGCTGCCCCTAACCCCGCCGACCCCTGTATTACATTTATTAACCCCTAACCTGCCCCCCACAACGTTGCCGCCAGCTACTTAAAATAATTAACCCCTAATCTTCCGACCGCAAAGCGCCGCCACCTACGTTATCCCTATGTACCCCTAATCTGCTACCCCTAACACCGCCGACCCCTATATTATATTTATTAACCCCTAATCTGCCCCCCTCAACGTCGCCGACACCTGCCTACACTTATTAACCCCTAATCTGCCGAGCGGACCTGAGCGCTACTATAATAAAGTTATTAACCCCTAACCCGCCTCACTAACCCTATCATAAATAGTATTAACCCCTAATCTGCCATCCCTAACATCGCCGACACCTACCTTCAATTATTAACCCCTAATCTGACGACCGGAGTTCACCGCTATTCTAATAAATTGATTAACCCCTAAAGCTAAGTCTAACCCTAACACCCCCCTAACTTAAATATAATTTACATCTAACGAAATTAATTAACTCTTATTAAATAACTTATTCCTATTTAAAGCTAAATACTTACCTGTAAAATAAATCCTAATATAGCTACAATATAAATTATAATTATATTATAGCTATTTTAGGATTAATATTTATTTTACAGGCAACTTTTTAATTATTTTAACCAGGTACAATAGCTATTAAATAGTTAAGAACTATTTAATAGTTACCTAGTTAAAATAATAACAAATTTACCTGTAAAATAAATCCTAACCTAAGATATAATTAAACCTAACACTACCATATCAATAAATTAATTAAATAAACTACCTACAATTACCTACAATTAACCTAACACTACACTATCAATAAATTAATTAAACACAATTCCTACAAATAAATACAATTAACTAAACTAGCTAAAGTACAAAAAATAAAAAAGAACTAAGTTACAAAAAATAATAAAATATTTACAAACATAAGAAAAATATTACAACAATTTTAAACTAATTACACCTACTCTAAGCCCCCTAATAAAATAACAAAGCCCCCCAAAATAAAAAATTCCCTACCCTATTCTAAATTAAAAAAGTTACAAGCTCTTTTACCTTACCAGCCCTGAACAGGGCCCTTTGCGGGGCATGCCCCAAGGATTTCAGCTCTTTTGCCTGTAAAAAAAAACATACCATACCCCCCCCAACATTACAACCCACCACCCACATACCCCTAATCTAACCCAAACCCCCCTTAAATAAACCTAACACTAAGCCCCTGAAGATCTTCCTACCTTGTCTTCACCATACCAGGTTCACCGATCCGTCCTGGCTCCAACATCTTCATCCAACCCAAGCGGGGGTTGGCGATCCATCATCCGGTGCTGAAGAGGTCCAGAAGAGGCTCCAAAGTCTTCCTCCTATCCAGCAAGAAGAGGACATCCGGACCGGCAAACATCTTCTCCAAGCGGCATCTTCAATCTTCTTCCATCCGGTGCGGAGCGGGTCCATCTTGAAGCAGGCGACGCGGATCCATCCTCTTCTTCCGTTGTCTCCCGACGAATGACGGTTCCTTTAAGGGACGTCATCCAAGATGGCGTCCCTCGAATTCCGATTGGCTGATAGGATTCTATCAGCCAATCGGAATTAAGGTAGGAATTTTCTGATTGGCTGATGGAATCAGCCAATCAGAATCAAGTTCAATCCGATTGGCTGATCCAATCAGCCAATCAGATTGAGCTCGCATTCTATTGGCTGTTCCGATCAGCCAATAGAATGCGAGCTCAATCTGATTGGCTGATTGGATCAGCCAATCGGATTGAACTTGATTCTGATTGGCTGATTCCATCAGCCAATCAGAAAATTCCTACCTTAATTCCGATTGGCTGATAGAATCCTATCAGCCAATCGGAATTCGAGGGACGCCATCTTGGATGACGTCCCTTAAAGGAACCGTCATTCGTCGGGAGACAACGGAAGAAGAGGATGGATCCGCGTCGCCTGCTTCAAGATGGACCCGCTCCGCACCGGATGGAAGAAGATTGAAGATGCCGCTTGGAGAAGATGTTTGCCGGTCCGGATGTCCTCTTCTTGCCGGATAGGAGGAAGACTTTGGAGCCTCTTCTGGACCTCTTCAGCACCGGATGATGGATCGCCAACCCCCGCTTGGGTTGGATGAAGATGTTGGAGCCAGGACGGATCGGTGAACCTGGTATGGTGAAGACAAGGTAGGAAGATCTTCAGGGGCTTAGTGTTAGGTTTATTTAAGGGGGGTTTGGGTTAGATTAGGGGTATGTGGGTGGTGGGTTGTAATGTTGGGGGGGGGGGGTATGGTATGTTTTTTTTACAGGCAAAAGAGCTGAAATCCTTGGGGCTTGCCCCGCAAAGGGCCCTGTTTGGGCTGGTAAGGTAAAAGAGCTTGTAACTTTTTTAATTTAGAATAGGGTAGGGAATTTTTTATTTTGGGGGGCTTTGTTATTTTATTAGGGGGCTTAGAGTAGGTGTAATTAGTTTAAAATTGTTGTAATATTTTTCTTATGTTTGTAAATATTTTATTATTTTTTGTAACTTAGTTCTTTTTTATTTTTTGTACTTTAGCTAGTTTAGTTAATTGTATTTATTTGTAGGAATTGTGTTTAATTAATTTATTGATAGTGTAGTGTTAGGTTAATTGTAGGTAATTGTAGGTAGTTTATTTAATTAATTTATTGATAGGGTAGTGTTAGGTTTAATTATATCTTAGGTTAGGATTTATTTTACAGGTAAATTTGTTATTATTTTAACTAGGTAACTATTAAATAGTTCTTAACTATTTAATAGCTATTGTACCTGGTTAAAATAATTAAAAAGATGCCTGTAAAATAAATATTAATCCTAAAATAGCTATAATATAATTATAATTTATATTGTAGCTATATTAGGATTTATTTTACAGGTAAGTATTTAGCTTTAAATAGGAATCATTTATTTAATAAGAGTTAATTAATTTCGTTAGATGTAAATTATATTTAACTTAGGGGGGTGTTAGTATTAGGGTTAGACTTAGCTTTAGGGGTTAATACATTTATTATAGTAGCGGTGAGGTCCGCTCGGCAGATTAGGGGTTAATAATTGAAGGTAGGTGTCGGCGATGTTAGGGAGGGCAGATTAGGGGTTAATACTATTTATGATAGGGTTAGTGAGGCGGATTAGGGGTTAATAACTTTATTATAGTAGCGCTCAGGTCCGCTCGGCAGATTAGGAGTTAATAAGTGTAGGCAGGTGTCGGCGACGTTGAGGGGGGCAGATTAGGGGTTAATAAATATAATATAGGGGTCGGCGATGTTAGGGCAGCAGATTAGGGGTACATAGGGATAACGTAGGTTGCGGCGGTTTACGGAGCGGCAGATTAGGGGTTAAAAAAAATATGCAGGTGTCAGCGATAGCGGGGGCTGCAGATTAGGGGTTAATAAGTGTAAGGTTAGGGGTGTTTAGACTCGGGGTACATGTTAGAGTGTTAGGTGCAGACGTAGGAAGTGTTTCCCCATAGGAAACAATGGGGCTGCGTTAGGAGCTGAACGCTGCTTTTTTGCAGGTGTTAGGTTTTTTTTCAGCTCAAACAGCCCCATTGTTTCCTATGGGAGAATCGTGCACGAGCACGTTTTTGAGGCCGGCCGCGTCCGTAAGCAACTCTGGTATCGAGAGTTGCATTTGCGGTAAAAATGCTCTACGCTCCTTTTTTGGAGCCTAACGCAGCATTTGATTAAACTCTCGATACCAGAGTTAAATTTATGGTGCGGCCAGAAAAAAGCCTGCGGAGCGTTAACAGCCCTTTTTTTTTTTTTTTTTTTTTTTTTTTTTTTTCCAAACAACTTTATTGAAAATGAAATAAAGTATTACATACAGTAGGAGACGCAGCTCCTCAATAGTTAAATTTCAACAGTTGTTATTTTTACAGGATCACATAACAAGTCCTTAATATCATTGTTAAATATTTAAATAAGCAAAAGGTTAAGGACAAACAGTTTTGCAGCCCTTAATTAAGGGTTTTAATAATATACTTAAATCCTAGAAAGTGAAGAAGTATATAAAAGGAGAAGGAGAAAGGAAGAATTGTGAAGAGGGTAAGTATTCGGGGGTGGGGAGGTAAAGGAGGGAGAGAGGGTAGAGTGGGTGAGGGGGGAGTGGGTAGTCCTGTTCCATCCCATCGACTCTCGATAGTCAGATTAATGTTCACTGTGATTCCTTTTCAATGTATTGTTTCTTATATGTCTGTACATAGGCTTCCCACGTGCAGGAAATCTCGGCATAGATCTCCATTCGTTCGGTTTTGAGATAGTAATATTCCTCTAAATCAATTAGATCTGTAACCTTTCTGACCCACATATCTAAGGAGGGGACTTCACCGCTTCTCCAATTTTTCGCGAGCAGTGATTTGATCCCATTAGTCATGATCCTAAATAAACGGAGATAGGGTTTGTATTTAATGTGGGGAGGTCTATTTAGTAGCCATATCAGTGGGTCTAGTGGAAACTCAGTGTTTAATATAGATTCTATTTCTGTAATTATTTGTCTCCAATAGTTTTGAACTGTAGTACACCACCACCACATGTGTGCAGCATTACTGTTTACATGTCCACATCTCCAACATTTGTTGGATTGTGTGCGAAATAGTCTATGTAATTTCTGAGGAGTAAAGTACCATCTATGTAACAATTTGAAATTGATTTCCAAAATGGAGGAGGAAATGGAGGATTTCATGGTGGCCTGGAGTATGGATTGACCTGTCTGAGGTGTGATTATAACTCCGAGGTCTGTTTCCCATCTCTCCAAGTATGGGGGTAAATATCCTGGTGTTTTTTGGAGTAATAGTTTATATATTCTCGACAGGGTGTGTCTAAGTGGAGGAGCTTGGACGCATAAACTTTCAAAATTTGTCATTGGTCTAGTCATGTTGTTAGATTGTTTGTGCTTGAGTATGTAATTTCTCGTTTGTCTGTATGTAAACCAATTGACAAAACACTCATGACCCTCATCTATTAGTTCTGATTGTGTGCGTATGGTTTCATTTGCTACTATACAGTGAACTCCAAAGTCTCTGTTAACCCTATCTGTTATTGACATGTGAGAGTAAGGCCTCAGTGTATATTCTCCGTTCTCTATCAAAGATGTCAGGGGAGAAGGGATAGAGGAGATAAACAGTGATGTATTGATGGCCTTCTTCCATATTTGGAATGTTTCTTGTGTTATTGGGTTATCATATGTTGTAGTTTTGTGTGTATTCATGTTACTCCAGCACATTCGACCAAGATGTGGTTTTTGTGTTATGAGATGTTCTAGGGGTACCCAACGTTTGTGGTGGTAGTGGATATTCCAATCCACAATCCGTTGTAGAAATATGGCCTGCCTATACAATTCAAGGTTTGGAACTCCCAGCCCTCCCTGGGATTTGGGGGATTGCATTGTTTGGCGATTGATTCTTGGGGGTTTCTTGTTCCAAATATAGTCACCAAATGCTTTTTGTATACTGTTTAAGTAGTTCGATGGGAGTGGGATAGGTAAAGTTTGTAGGTAGTAGAGTATTCTTGGGAATACATTCATCTTAATTACTTCTATGCGGCCTAACCAGGAAATTTGTTTAGATCTCCAAGATGATAAATCATTAATGATTGCATGTTTAATTGGGATGTAGTTTAGGGTATATATATCTGCAAGTGTTGGAGCGAGTTTAATTCCCAAATAATTTAATGCTGAGTGGCACCATGTGAATGTGGTGAGTTGTTTGATGGATCGTCTGTCAATGTCAGTCAGATTGATATTCAGGATTTCTGACTTGCTCTTGTTTATGACGAAGTTAGAAAGTAGTCGAAATTTCTCAAACTCATTATTCAAGTGTGGTATGGACTCTTCTAGTTTTGTAAGGGAGAAGAGCATATCGTCAGCGAAAAGGGAGACCGTATATTTTTGAGGGCCTAGATTAATGCCGTGTATCTGCGGGTTGTGTCTAATGCTCGTAGCCAGCGTCTCTATTACACATGTGAATAAGAGGGGTGATAGGGGGCATCCCTGGCGCGTCCCGTTCATTATTCTAAAGGGATTGGATAAGCATCCATTGATCATTATTCGTGCACTGGGTTGGGAGTATAAAGAGAAGATCCTATTTAGTATTTGGGGGCCAAAACCGAAATGTGACAAAGTGGCTTTTAAAAAGTCCCAGGCAACACGATCAAAAGCCTTTTCGGCATCCGTTGATAAAAATATAGATGGTATATTATTTTTTTTAACATAATGAATTAAATGTAAGGCTCTGACCGTGTTGTCTTTTGCTTCACGACCTGGGATGAAGCCCACTTGATCCGGGTGTATGATGTCAGGTAAGATTTTGTTTAGTCTGTGGGCTATTATTTTAGCAAAGATTTTGATGTCTGCGTTTAATAACGAGATCGGGCGATAATTTGCGGGGAAAATTAATGATTTATTTGGCTTTGGTAATAATGTTATGTGGGCTTCTAAAGCGTTTGCTGAGAAGGCCTTAGAAGAGTCAATAGAATGGAAATAAGCTAATATATGTGGGGACAAGGTTTCTCGAAAAATCGAATAATATTTGTGGCTAAAACCGTCTGGGCCTGGTGCTTTTCCAGTCGGTAAATCTTTAATAACCTGATTTACTTCCTCAATTGTTAAGTCATTCTCTAAGTTATCTCTTTGCTCAGTCGTGATAGTGGGAAGATTCAGGTGTTGTAAGAAGTCATCTATTAGTTGCGATCGTGACCTTTGGTCGTTTGTATTTAATTGGGAGTCTGGTTTGATGTTGTAAAGTTTTTGGAAGAATGTTTTGAATGTATTAGCTATTGCATGTGTAGAGTATTGTGACCGTCCTTTCTCATCCACTATATGTAGAATATATTTTTTATGTGCTTTTTGTTTAAGATAGCGTGCTAGCAGACGTCCATATTTATTACGCCCCTCATAGTGTTTTTGGCGATTGTGCAAAGCCCTTCGTTTATGGTCTTTAGATAGGTGGGAGGCCAGTTTTTTCCTTTCTAGTGTTAGTTCTGTTAATATATCTCTGTCTGAGGGGAGTCTTTTGTGCGCAGTCTCAAGTTGTTGAATTTTGAGTAAAAATGATTGAACTGATTCTCTTCTAGTTTTATTTATGTATGCCTTCATGGCCATCAATTCTCCTCGAACTACGCTTTTATGTGCCTCCCAGAGCATTTGCGGTGAAGTCTCCGCATTGTTATTAATTTGAAAGTATTCTGTGATTACTTTATCTATTTTTATAACATTTTTGGGGTCCGAAAGGATAGATTCATCTAATTTCCATATGAAGTTCTTTATGGGTTTAGAAGGCCAAGAAAAAGAACTAGTTAGTGCAGAATGGTCAGACCAAGTCATTGGGCATATTTTTGCTGATTTAAATAGGGATAAACCACCCACATCAGTAAACACATAATCTATCCTGGTGTATGTTGCATGTGGGTATGAGAAGAAGGAATAATCACGAAGTTGGGGGTGTAGTATTCTCCATACATCATGTGCTACTATGTTTCTGAAGTAGTGTTTAATTTTGTTCAGGTGGGAAGATGGGAATGAGGAGTGACCGGAAGAACAGTCAAGTTCGGGGTTCAATGCTATGTTAAAATCCCCACACATGATGAGTACCCCTTTCTGGTGATCTAGTAATAGGTTAGATAGTTTTCTAAGAAATGTTTGTTGATTTACGTTTGGTGCGTACACTGAGACAAGAGTTACCGGTCTGTTGTATAATAAGCCAACTAGGATGATGTATCTTCCTTCTTTGTCTTTTATGTTTTGTAATTCTATAAAGGGAATCCCTTTTTTAATTATAATGCCAACCCCTTGTTTTTTATGTTTGTTATGTGAGGCCCAGTAGCATGTGCCAAACACGCGAGCGAATGTTGTGGGCTCCCTCCCCTTTCTAAAATGTGTTTCCTGGAGAAACATAAAGTCAATCCCTTGGCTGCGACATTCCCTGAGTACTGCTGATCTCTTGTTCGGAATGTTGAGACCTTTGGCGTTCACTGAATACAGATGCAGGTCATTTGTATTTATGTGTTGAGCTTGGGATTTAGCCATGTTCGTAGTGAGCATTTAATCTAATGTACGTGGAGTGTAGATAATGCACGTGGGAGTGAAAGCTAATGTTTTGTTTGAGAACATCGGGTGGAACAGGGAGGTGTTTTATGGGTACAGGGAGGGGGGGAAAGAAAGAGAGAAAGTATAGATCAAAACATATTGTGTTTTGAGGGTGAGGTAGCATGTCTCTGTTTAGGTCACCGGCGTACTTAAAGCATTATACATTAGAGAGACACCATCTAACATTTTTACTTACTATCTGCTTCTATAGACTTTCAAAAAAAACAATCATGAACAAAGAGAGGAGAAAACATTACAAGAACATTGTCATATACCTGTTATATAAGTATTTTCTGCTTTGTCTTTGTCTGAATAGTGTGGGTGACATAATTTCTATATTTCAAGGTAGGGTGAGGTGCCCCTAATTGGTATTTAATAGGTCAACCATTCTCATTAGCGGTTATCTTGTCAACATAACAACAGACTAGACATTAGGTTAGGTCATTATTTAAGGTAAGGTCTGTGTCTAGCCATGGCCTATCATTGCTTTAAGAAGTTGCGGGCCATAATGATTTATCAAACTTATTAGTTTATCGTATAGCCATGTATTATATTCGTCTTAATACCTGATGTGTCTGTATACAGATTCTGTCATTACCCCCTAATAAGAATGCAGGAATCACTAACAGAGTTTTCTTGTGGAGCATAAGGTCATTATTTCAATAGATGTCAACAAAATGTAACAGAACATTACAACTATTTAACTATCAGTATAACCAACAATAGACATATTCATGTTAACTTTAAACAAAACGTTAAATATACTTATCAGTCCATAGGTATCATGATGGAGTTTCCATCTGCCTGGAAACAAAGAATTGAAGCCTCTATATGGTAGCATGGTGATAGTTCAGATAGTGTCTGTGGGCTGCTCAACCTTTTTTTTCTTGTATTGAACAGTAGACCATTGTGGTCTTTGAGGTAGAGGAGCAGCCTCTCTGCGTGATGTTGAAGCCTGTAGGTTGGGTTGTGGAAACTCCATGTTCAGACCCCTAGAAAATGTGTCCAAGTCATTGGAGTCTTTATAGATATGTGTTCTGCCTTCTTTCTGTACAATAAGACTAAAGGGAAACCCCCATCTGTACCTCACTTTTCTTTCTTGTAGACTTTGAGTGATGAAGCGGACTTCTTTTCTCTTTTCTATGGTTGTGGGGCTAATATCCTGGAAAATTTGGATACTGTAAGTTTGGAATTTAAGTTCTCGCTGTGTTCTAACGTGTTTCCAAATAGCTTCTTTATCTGAGTAGTTGGTAAACTTTATGATGATATCCCTGGGAGGTTTTGGTGGGGTTGGTATTGGTTTCAATGCCCGATGGGCCCTCTCCATTGAAGATTCTGAGAGTTTGAGATTTGGTATGATGTATTCAAATAATTGCAGTAAATATGAGTTCAGAGATTCCTTAGTGGCTTCTTCTGGCACTCCCCGGATCCTCAGGTTGCTCCTTCTATTTCGATTGTCCAAATCTTCCACCTTTAACTGCAGTGCCTGTATAACTGTTTCATGTCTTGTCAGTTGGTGGTCTACATCTGATACCATATTATTTAAAGTATCTTGTCCGTCTTCCAGATATTCCAGTCTGGACCCCATTTCATTGATATCCCTTCTCAGTGTGGACATCTCATTTTTAATAAAAGATTTTAATTCAGCAAGGTCCGATTTAGATGGGAGAAGTGAGATATTGGACTGTATCTGACTTAATTGGTCTATATGTGAACTTCGATTGTCTGGGTTGGAGTTTAGTTGTGAGGCGTCACTATTATTTAATGTCTGTGTGAGGTCTAGCCCCTCTGAATCTTGCTTTGAAAAAAAGGAGTTCATGGTGGCTGAAGTGGTTAGTTTCTTTTCCGGTTTGGTGCTTCTTCTGGAGGCCATTTAGATAGAAAGTGAATTTCAGCTTTTGAGTATCACCTTTGAGCCCCACTGCTACAATAAAGTACGAGTTGTAAGTGTATAACAAATACACTGGGTACTAGCACCTCTGTCCTGTATGTAATGATGTCCGTAGAGGAGCTGCAACCTTTTTGATTAGGAATCTCCTCTCGCCCTGCTGTTTGTAGGTTTTTTACTGCGTGTTATTTTGTTTAGTTGTTCTGGCAGTAACGCTTCTGGGTGTTAGAGGAAGAAAGGTCTCGGGCACTGTCCGGTTTGTAGAGTGTTAGGGACGTGTGTTACTGTATTAATATGTAGGGTTTGTAGCCTGCTGTGGTCTTATCACTTACCACGTGGAGTGGCGCGATGGCGGCGGTCTCTTGTGCAGTCACCCAATTCAACCAGATGATCTCTGCCGGTTTCCTTTTCACTGTAAGGGCTATTTAAGTCGCTATGGGATTCAGCCTACCATGCGACCTGTGTCCCAATCTTAGTCGTTCAGTGTCCTTCAGGAGCGTGGGGCGGCTCCGGCTGACTTCAGTAATATCCTATAGCCATTCAAAAATGCATTATCCGTTATTGATAAGGGCTCTTGTGGTTTGACCTTTCAGTCCAGTACAATTTTAGCGGTGTCTCTCAACTCAGAAATAGGTATATAAGCCGGTGACCTAAGGCATGTCACGGAGCTAGCTTAACATGCGGCCATGTTCCTGCATGGCTACGCTCCGCCTCGCGTTAACAGCCCTTTTACCGCCAAACTCCAAATCTAGGCCTTAGTGTGCCAAAGGTGGTGTAAGAACCAAATATATTTAATTTGAGGTTTGAATTTTCCTGGGTCACTAATATTTATCTCATTCAGATGTATTTGTCTCAGATATTCTTTTTTTCAAATACTGTCTTATTGGTACACTAGAGATCTGCTTCATTCTAGCTTTTTGTATGTTACACAGATGTTCATGCCTCTATTATGCCTGTTTTTATCATCAGTTTGTCAACAAGCGATATGTAAGATTTGTGTGACATGGTCAGTTATGTATCATGACCCTGCATATTATTTCATTGTAATGTTTTTGAAACCTCAATAAAAACTTTAAAAAAAAAAAAAAAAAAAAAAAAAAGAGTATATCGTCGATCTGAAAAGGGAGGTAAAGAGATGAATCTCTACGACCGATAACAGAGAAGCTATGAAATAGACCCCGTAGAAGGAGATCATTGAATTCAAATAGGCAATACTCTCTTCACATCCCTCTGACATTCACTGCACGCTGAGAGGAAAACCGGGCTCCAACCTGCTGCGGAGCGCATATCAACGTAGAATCTAGCACAAACTTACTTCACCACCTCCACCGGAGGCAAAGTTTGTAAAACTGATTTGTGGGTGTGGTGAGGGGTGTATTTGTAGGCATTTTGAGGTTTGGGAAACTTTGCCCCTCCTGGTAGGAATGTATATCCCATACGTCACTAGCTCATGGACTCTTGCTAATTACATGAAAGAAATGGAGGAACAATTAAAGCAATTAATGGTTACATTCACAACTCGCCCAAAGAGATTTTCCACATAAACAGGACAAGAGGGTTTTTCAACCCCTTTGTACTTTACATATGATATAGCTGCAGAAAGTGGATGAAGATTTCTGCAGGGAGGAAGATGATTTTAGCAGGTTGTAACTAAAATCCACTGCTGTTCCCACACAGGACTGAGGAGTACAAGAGAACTTCAGTTGGGGGGAACGGTTTGCAGGTTAGGCTGCAATAAGGTATGTTCAGTCATTTATTTCTAGACAAGACTGTGATAATGCTAGAAAAGACTGTTATTATCCCCATGAGGGAAAGGTAAGCTATATTCAGAGACTAAGTATGAAATTTCAAGCTTACATAATAGGGCTAGTTTATGCTGGTTGACACTTCAGGGCAAACGGTTTTTAGTTTTTTAGACACTTTGAAGGTTCCTTTGGGTTTCTTTCAGGGGTTGTTACCCACATGGCTATTACTAAAACACTTGGGAGTGTTTCTTTAGGCCTCACAAGCACCGGAGTGAGGTGGGAGGGGCCTAATTTCACGCCTCAGATGCGCAGTTATTTTGGCTACAAGTTCAGGCTGTTTTCACATGGAGGGTCCTGCTGCAGTTTGAGGGCCTATAAGAAGCTTTTTCCCCACAAATCTGGTTCCCAAGGGCAGGTAGGGCCACAGCAGAGCTGTGGCAAGGTGCTGTAGTTTCTTTAACCGTTTTTTTTTTTGGCTTCTGTCGATCCGGTTTGGGCATTAAGGGGTTAATCCTTTATATTGCTAGTTGTGCAATCTTACTAATGCTTTAGGTACATACTGTAAACATTTCGAAAAGTTTGCTGCATTTTTTTCACTGTTTTGCAAAATTGTGTGCCTTTTTTATCTCTTAAAGGCACAGTAACGTTTTTTTCAAAGTGTGTTTTTACTTGCTTAAAGTGATTTCCAAGCCTGTTTGTGTTACTACTAGTCTGTTAAACATGTCTGACACCAAGGAAAATCCTTGTTCAATGTGTTTAGAAGCCATGGTGGAACCACCTCTCAGAATGTGTCCCACTTGTACTGATATGTCTATACACTTTAAAGAACATATTGTTGCACTTAAAAATGTGGCCCAAGATGATTCTCAGACAGAAGGTAACGAGGTTAGCCCGTCAACCTCTCCCCAAGTGTCACAACCAGTTACGCCCGCTCAAGCGACGTCTAGCACCTCTAGTGCGTCTCACTCTTTTACCTTGCAAGACTTAGCGGCAGTTATGGATAATACTCTCTCAGTGTTTTTATCTAAAATGCCCGTGTTACCGGCAAAGCGTGATAGCTCTGTTTTAAGAACAAATTTTGAGCATTCTGACGCTTTAGTAGCTGTATCAGATATACCCTCACAACACTCTGAAGTGGGGGCGAGGGATGTGCTGTCTGAGGGAGAAATTTCCGATTCAGGAAAGGTTTCTCCTCAGACAGATTCAGATACGTTGGCTTTTAAATTTAAACTAGAACACCTCCGCTTATTGCTCAGGGAGGTATTAGTTACTCTGGATGACTGCGACCCTATGGTGGTTCCAGAGAAATTGTGTAAAATGGACAAGTACTTAGAAGTTCCTGTTTACACTGATGTGTTTCCGGTCCCTAAGAGAGTTGCGGATATCGTTACTAGGGAGTGGGATAGACCAGGTATTCCCTTCGTTCCCCCTCCTGTTTTTAAGAAAATGTTCCCCATATCTAACCCCATGCGGGACTCATGGCAGACGGTCCCTAAGGTGGAGGGGGCTGTTTCTTCACTTGCTAAACGCACAACTATACCAATTGAAGACAGTTGTGCTTTTGAAGACCCTATGGATAAAAAATTAGAGGGTTTACTTAAGAAAATTTTTGTTCAACAAGGTTTTCTTCTCCAACCTATTGCGTGCATTGTTCCTGTAACTACTGCAGCTGCTTTCTGGTTCGAGGCGCTGGAAGATGCGCTCCAGACGGAGACTTCATATGAGGATATTATGGACAGAATTAAGGCTCTTAAGCTGGCTAATTCTTTTATCACAGATGCCGCTTTCCAACTAGCTAAGTTAGCGGCAAAGAATTCAGGTTTCGCCATTTTAGCACGCAGGGCGCTATGGCTAAAGTCCTGGTCGGCCGAGATTATTTCAGAGATCACTGAGGGAAAAGGCCATGCTCTCCCCCAGGACAAGTCCTTCAAGACAAAGAACAAAAAAAAAAAATTTTCATTCCTTTCGGAATTTCAGGAGCGGTCTCGCTTCATCCTCCCCTGCTGCAAAGCAAGAGGGTAACGCTGCACAACCCAGGGCAGCCTGGAAACCTTACCAGGGCTGGAACAAGGGTAAACAGGCCAAGAAGCCTGCAGCTGCCTCCAAGACAGCATGATGGGGTAGCCCCAGATCCGGGACCGGATTTAGTAGGGGCAGACTCTCTCTCTTCGCTCAGGCCTGGGCAAGAGATGTACACGATCCCTGGGCCTTAGAGATTGTATCCCAGGGATACCTTCTAGAATTCAAGGACTCCCCTCCAAGGGGAAGGTTCCACATTTCTCATCTATCTTCAGACCAGACAAAGAAAGAGGCATTCTTACGCTGTGTAGAAGACCTACATACAATGGGAGTGATCCACCCAGTTCCAATTGCGGAACAAGGGCTGGGTTTTTACTCAAACCTGTTTGTGGTTCCAAAGAAAGAAGGAACTTTCAGACCAATCCTGGATCTCAAAATTCTAAACAAATTCCTCAGAGTCCCATCATTCAAGATGGAGACCATTCGGACAATCTTACCAATGATCGAGGAGGGTCAATATATGACCACCGTGGATTTAAAGGATGCGTATCTGCACATTCCTATCCACAAAGATCATCACCAGTTTCTCAGGTTCGCCTTTCTGGACAAGCATTACCAGTTTGTGGCTCTTCCTTTTGGGTTGGCCACTGCTCCCAGAATTTTCACAAAGGTGCTAGGGTCCCTCCTGGCGGTTCTAAGACCGCGGGGCATAGCAGTGGCACCTTATCTAGACAACATCTTAATTCAGGCGTCAACTTTCCAAAGAGCCAAGTCTCACACGGAAATCGTATTGGCCTTTCTGAGGTCTCACGGGTGGAAGGTGAACATCAAAAAGAGTTCTCTCTCCCCCCTCACAAGAGTTTCCTTCCTAGGAACTCTGATAGACTCGGTAGATATGAAAATATTTCTGATGGAGGTCAGAAAGTTAAAACTCTTAACCAATTGCTGAGTCCTTCATTCCATTCCTCGGCCATCTGTAGCTCATTGCATGGAGACAATCGGACTAATGGTAGCGGCAATGGACATAGTCCCTTTTGCACAGATACACCTCAGACCACTGCAACTATGCATGCTCAAACAGTGGAATGGGGATTATGCAGATTTGTCACCTCAAATACAGCTGGACCAGGGGACCAGAGATTCTCTTCTCTGGTCATTGTCTCAGGACCACCTGTCTCAGGGAATGTGTTTCTGCAGACCAGAGTGGATCATCGTAACGACTGAAGCCAGTCTGTTAGGCTGGGGTGCAGTCTGGGACTCCCTGAAAGCTCAGGGCTTATGGTCCCGGGAAGAAGCTCTTCTCCCGATAAACATTCTGGAACTGAGGGCGATATTCAACGCGCTTCAGGCATGGCCTCAGCTAGCTGCGGCCAAATTCATCAGATTTCAGTCGGACAACATCGCGACTGTAGCTTACGTCAATCATCAAGGGGAACAAGGAGTTCCCTAGCAATGACGGAGGTAACCAAAATAATCAGGTGGGTGGAGGATCATTCCTGCCATCTCTCAGCAATTCACATCCCAGGAGTAGACAGACTTTTCACCCGGGGGAGTGGGAACTCCACCCGGAGGTATTTGCCCAGCGGACTCAGCTATGGGGCACTTCAGAATTGGATCTGATGGCGTCCCGTCAGAACACTAAACTTCCTCTTTACGGGTCCAGGTCCCGGGATCCCCAGGCGGTGCTGATAGATGCTCTAGCAGCGCCTTGGTCCTTCAATCTGGCCTATGTTTTTCCACCGTTTCCTCTCCTCCCTCGTCTGGTTGCCAGAATCAAGCAGGAGAGGGCTTCGGTGGTTCTGATAGCGCCTGCGTGGCCACGCAGGACCTGGTATGCAGACCTAGTGGACATGTCATCTGTCCCACCATGGACGCTACCAGTGAGGCGGGACCTTCTAATACAAGGTCCTTTCAAGCATCCAAATCTAATTTCTCTGCGTCTGACTGCTTGGAGATTGAACGCCTAATTTTATCAAAGCGTGGTTTCTCTGAGTCGGTTATTGATACCCTGATTCAGGCTAGAAAGCCTGCCACCAGGAAAATCTACCATAAGATTTGGCGAAAATATCTTTTTTGGTGTGAATCCAAAGGTTACTCATGGAGTAAGATTAGGATTCCCAGGATATTGTCCTTTCGCCAAGAAGGATTGGAGAAAGGATTATCAGCTAGTTCCTTAAAAGGACAGATATCTGCTTTATCTATTCTTTTCCACAAACGTTTGGCAGAGGTACCAGACGTTTAAACATTTAGTCAGGCTTTAGTCAGAATCAAGCCTGTTTATAGACCTGTGGCTCTGCCATGGAGTCTGAATTTAGCTCTTTCAGTTCTGCAAGGGGTTCCGTTTGAACCTTTACATTCCATAGATATTAAGCTTTTATCTTGGAAAGTTTTGTTTTTGGTAGCTATCTCTTCTGCTCGAAGAGTATCAGAGTTATCTCCTTTACAGTGTGATTCACCTTACCTGGTTTTCCATGCAGATAAGGTAGTTTTGCATACCAAACCCAGTTTTCTTCCTAAGGTTGTGTCTAATAAGAATATTAACCAGAAAATTGTTGTTCCTTCTCTGTGTCCTAATCCTTCTTCGAAGAAGGAACGTCTGTTACACAATCTTGATGTGGTTCATGCTTTAAAGTTCTATTTACAAGCAACTAAGGATTTCAGACACACAACTTCATTGTTTTTTATCTATTCTGGTAAGAGGAGAGGTCAGAAGGCGACTGCTACCTCTCTTTCCCTTTGGCTGAAAAGCATCATCCGTTTGGCCTATGAGACTGCTGGCCAGCAGCCTCCCGAAACAATTACTGCTCATTCTACCAGAGCAGTGGCTTCCACATGGGCTTTTAAAAATGAGGCTTCTGTTGAACAGATTTGTAAGGCAGCGACTTGGTCTTCGCTGCATACTTTTCCAAATTCGATACTTTTGCTTCTTCGGAGGCTATTTTTGGGAGAAAGGTTTTACAAGCAGTGGTGCCTTCCGTTTAAGGTACCTGTCTTGTTCCGTCCCTTCATCCGTGTCCTAAAGCTTTGGTATTGGTATCCCACAAGTAAAGGATGAATCCGTGGACTCGATACATCTTACAAGAGAAAACAGAATTTATGCTTACCTGATAAATATCGAGTCCATGGCCCGCCCTGGCTATTAAGTCAGGTAATGTTTTTGTTTAAACTACAGTCACCACTGCACCCTATGGTTTCTCCTTTTTCTTCCTAACCTTCGGTCGAATGACTGGGGGGTGGAGCTAGAGGGGGAGCTATATGGACAGCTCTGCTGTGTGGTCTCTTTGCCACTTCCTGTTGGGAAGGAGAATATCCCACAAGTAAAGGATGAATCCGTGGACTCGATACATCACAAGAGAAAGTAATTTATCAGGTAAGCATAAATTCTGTTTTTTTAGGTGTTTAGGTGCTTATAAGTTTATACATTTTAATTTTAAATTTGCCACCTACAGAGAGATTTCATATGGTTAAAAAAAATTAGTTTAGTGTTTTTGGAGATAGTAAGTGTTTAACAATGTAGTATGTTTGTCCTCACCTGCTGCAAAAATGCTGCATTAATCTTTATGAGATCTGAAATGCAGATATTTTATTGGCTGGTGGGTGCTTATTTTCGCTCTCTCTTTTTTCTTTTATATTATAAAAGAATGATCGGCAGTTGTTGAGATAAATAATAGGGATGGGCGAATGTGTAAATTTTTTGAATTCGAAGAACGAATGTTATTACCGAAATTTTAATTACAAATTTCAATATTGATAAGAACGAATATTCTTAAAAATTCTATTTTCAAATGTTATTTAGTTATCGAATGTAACTTTTGATTTCTAATGTGTATATTCGATTTCGAATTTACATAAAAGATTGAATATACACATTCGAAATTCGAATGTATATATTCGATTTTTTATGAACATTCAAAATCAAAATGGATTGCATTATTTCGAATATGACTCAGAAAATCGAATATAACATTCGATTGAAATCGAATATTCGAAATATATCAAAAAGTATCTTTTTAACATATACTTCACAAATCTAAAAGAAAATCTAGTCTACAAATATAAATTAGACCCTAGTCAGTCAGCATCACTGGTTTCCTATACCCAGATACAAGGCAGGACTAGCACAGAAAAAAACATAATTTATGTAAGAATTTACTTGATAAATTAATTTCTTTCATATTGGCAAGAGTCCATGAGCTAGTGACGTATGGGATATACAATCCTAAAAGGAGGGGCAAAGTTTCCCAAACCTCAAAATGCCTATAAATACACCCCTCACCACACCCACAATTCAGTTTAACGAATAGACAAGTAGTAGGGTGATAAAGAAAGTAGTAAAAAGCATCAACAAAGGAATTTGGAAATAATTGTGCTTTATACAAAAAATCATAACCACCATAAAAAGGGTGGGCCTCATGGACTCTTGCCAATATGAAAGAAATGAATTTATCGGGTAAGTTCTTACATAAATTATGTTTTCTTTCATGTAATTGGCAAGAGTCCATGAGCTAGTGACGTATGGGATATCAATACCCAAGATGTGGAACTCCATGCAAGAGTCACTAGAGAGGGAGGGATAAAATAAAAAACAGCCATTTTCCACTGAAAAAATAATCCACAACCCATATTATAAGTATATTCTTTTAATGACAAGAAAAACTTAATACATCAGCAGAAGAATCAAACTGAAATAGCTGCCTGAAGAACTTTTCTACCAAAAACTGCTTCTGAAGAAGCAAATACATCAAAACGGTAGAATTTAGTAAATGTATGCAAAGAGGACCAAGTTGCCGCTTTGCAAATCTAATCAACTGAAGCTTCATTCTTAAAAGCCCACGAAGTGGAGACTGATCTAGTAGAATGAGCTGTAATTCTCTGAGGCGGGGTCTGACCCTACTCCAAATAAGCTTGATGAATCAAAAGCTTTAACCAAGAAGCTAAGGAAATAGCAGAAGCCTTCTGACCTTTCCTAGGACCAGAAAATATAACAAATAGACTAGAAGTCTTCCTGAAAGCTTCAACATAATATTTCAAAGCTCTTACCACATCCAAAGAATGTAAGGATCTTTCCAAAGAATTCTTAGGATTAGGACACAAGGAAGGAACAAAAATTTCTCTACTAATGTTGTTAGAATTCACAACCTTTGGTACAAATTTAAATGAAGTCCGCAAAACCGCCTTATTCTGATGAAAAATCAGAAAAGGAGATTCACAAGAAAGAGCAGATAGCTCAGAAACTCTTCTAGCAGAAAAAAAATAGCCAAAAAAGGAACAACACTTTCCAAGAAAGTAGTTTAATGTTCAAAGAATGCATGGGCTCATTGGAGGAGCCAGTAAAGCCTTCAAAACCAAATTAAGACTCCAAGGAGGAGAAATTGATTTAATGACAGGCTTAATATGAACTGAAGCCTGTACAAAACAGTGAATATCAGGAAGTTTAGCAATCTTTCTGTGAAATAAAACAGAAAGAGCAGAGATTTGTCCCTTCAAGGAACTTGCAGACAAACCTTTATCCAAACCATCCTGAAGAAACTGTAAAATTCTAGGAATTCTAAAAGAATGCCAAGAGAATTTATGAGAACACCATGAAATGTAAGTCTTCCAAACTAAATAATAAATCTTTCTCGAGACAGATTTACGAGCTTGTAACATAGTATTAATCACTGAGTCAGAGAAACTTCTATGACTTAGCACTAAGCGTTCAATTTCCATACCTTCAAATTTAATGATTTGAGATCCTGATGGAAAAATGGACCTTGAGACAGAAAGTCAGGCCTTAACGGAAGTGGCCAAGGTTGGCAACTGGACATCCGAACAAGATCTACCAAAACCTGTGGGGCCATGCTGGAGCCACCAGCAACACAAATGATTGTTCCATGATGATTTTGGAGATCACTCTTGGAAGGAGAACTAGAGGCGGAAAAATGTAAACAGGTTAATAACACCATGGAGGTGTCAGTGCATCCACTGCTTCCGCCTGAACATCCCTGGACCTGGACAGGTATCTGGGAAGTTTTTTGTTTAGATGACAGGCCATCAGATCTACCTCTGGAAGACCCCACATCTGAACAATCTGAGAAAACACATCTGGATGGAGAGACCACTGCCCGGGATGTAAAGTCTGATGGCTGAGATAATCCGCCTCCCAATTGTCTACCCCTGGGATATGCACTGCAGAGATTAGACAGGAGCTGGATTCCGCCCAAGCAAGTATCCGAGATACGTCTTTCATGGTTTGGGGACTGTGAGTCCCACCATGATGAATGACATATGCCACAGTTGTGATATTGTCTGTCTGCAAGCAAATGAACGGTTCTCTCTTCAACAGAGGCCAAAACTGAAGAGCTCTGAAAATTGCACGGAGTTCTAAAATATTGATTGGTAATCTCACCTCTTGAGATTTCCAAACCCCTTGTGCTGTCAGAGATCCCCAAACAGCTCCGCAACCTGAAAGACTTGCATCTGTAGTTATAACAGTCCAGGTTGGCCAAACAAAAGAAGCCCCTTGAACTAAACGCTAGTGATTTAACCACCACATCAGAGAGTGCCGAACATTGGGATTTAAGGATATTAATTGTGATATCTTTGTATAATCCCTGCACCATTGATTCAGCATACAAAGCTGGAGAGGTCTCATGTGAAAACGAGCAAAAGGAATCACGTCCGATGCCGCAATTATGAGGCCTAAAACTTCCATGCACAAAGCCACTGAAGGGAATGACTGAGACTGAAGGTGCCCTCAGGCTGCAACCAATTTCAAACGTCTCTTGTCTGTTAGAGACAGAGTCATGGACACTGAATCTATCTGGAAACCTAAAAAGGTGACCCTTGTCTGAGGAATCAAGAAACTTTTTGGTAAATTTATCCTCCAACCATGTTTTTGAAGAAACAACACAGGTTGATTTGTGTAAGATTCTGCAGAACGTAAAGACTGATATCGTCCAAATAAGGAAACCGCAATACCCTGTTCTCTGATTACAGAGAGTAGGGCACCTAGAATCTTTGAAAAGATTCTTGGAGCTGTTGCTAGGCCAAATGGAAGAGCAACAAATTGGTAATGCTTGTCTAGAAAAGAGAATCTCAGGAACTGATAATGTTCAGGATGAATCGGAATATGAAGGTATGCATCCTGCAAGTCTATTGTGGACATATAATGTCCTTGCTGAACAAAAGGCAGAATAGTCCTTATAGTCACCATCTTGAAAGTTGGTACTCTTACATAACGATTCAAAATTTTCAGATCCAGAACTCCCTTTCCCCCAGTAACAGTTGAAATAATAGAATCCAACTGAGAACCAAATAAATTATTACATTGGAAAGAGAGAGATAGTAATCTATACTTAGATGTCATATCAGAATTCCAAGATTTAAGCCACAAAGCTCTTCTAGCTAAAATAGCTAAAGACATGGATCTAACATCAATGTTGATAATATCAAAAAATGGCATCACAAATAAAATGATTAGCATATTGCAGTAAGCGAATAATGCTAGATATGTCAGAATCCAATTCTTGTTGCGCTAAATTCTCCAACCAAAAAGTTGATGCAGCCGCAACATCAGTCAAAGAAATTGCAGGTCTGAAAAGATGACCTGAATATAAATAGGCTTTCCTTAGATAAGATTCAAGCTTCCTATCTAAAGGATCCTTAAAGGAAGTACTATCTTCCATAGGAATAGAGGTACGTTTAGCAAGAGTAGAAACAGCCCCATCAACTTTGGGGACTTTTTCCCAAAACTCTATAGAAATTGCTGGTAAAGGATACAATCTCTTAAACCTTGAAGAAGGAATAAAGGAAGTACCTGGCTTATTCCATTCCCTAGAAATCATATCAGAAATAGCCTCAGGAATGGGAAAAACACCTGGGGAAAACAGTATTTAAACGTTTATTAGACTGAACGTCAATAGGACTGGTTACCTCAATATCCAAAGTAATTAACACTTCTTTTAATAAAGAACGCATATACTCTATTTTAAATAAATAAGTAGATTTGTCAGTGTCAATATCTGAGGAAGGATCTTCTGTTTCAGATAGATCCTCATCAGAAGAGGATGAATTATTATGTTGTTGGTCATTTGAAATTTCATCAGCTAAATGAGAAGTTTTAAAAGACCTTTTACGTTTATTAGAAGGTGGAAATGCAGACAAAGCCTTCATAATAGAATCAGAAACAAATTCTTTAAAATTTACAGGTATATCATGCACATTAGAAGTTGAAGGAACTGCAACTGGCAATGTACTATTACTGATAGAAACACTATCTGCATGTAAAAGTTTATCATGACAACTATTACAAATGACATTCGGTGGAATAATTTCTACAATTTTACAACAAATGCACTTAGCTTTTGTAGAACCCATGTCAGGCAGCAATGTTCCAGCAGAAACTTCCGAGGCAGGATCAGATTGGGACATCTTGCTCAATGTAAGAGAAAAAATAACATATAAAGCAAAATTATCTATTTCCTTATATGACAGTTTTCCATCTAAAGGGGAAGAGAGTCCACGGCTTCATTCATTACTTGTGGGAATAAATACCCAAGCTCTAGAGGACACTGAATCAAAATGGGAGAGCAAGAGGCAGACCCTAATCTGAGGGCACCACAGCCTGTAAAACCTTTCTCCCAAAAACTGCTTCCACCGAAGCAAAAATGGCAAATTTGTAAAATTTTGTAAAGGTATGTAAGGCTGCCTTACAAATCTGCTCCATAGAAGCCTCATTCTTAAAGGCCCAAGAAGAAGCCACAGCTCTAGTTGAATAAACCGTGATCCTCTGAGGAGGCTTATGTCCTGCTGTATCGTAGGCCAAGCGAATCATGCTCCTCAACCAAAAGGAAAAAGAAGTTACAGAGGCTTTCTGCCCCTTGTGCTTCCCTGAATACACCACAAAAAGAGATGTGGTCTGTCTGAAATCCTTCGTAGCCTGAAGATAGAACTTCAAAGCTCGAACCACATCCAAGTTATGAAGTAACCTCTCCTTAGGAGAAAAGGGGTTAGGGCACAAAGAAGGAAAAACTATTTCCTGATTGATGTTATGGTTAGACACAACCTTGGGAAGAAATCCCAAACCAGTGCGAAGAACAGCCTTATCAGTGTGAAAAACCAGATAAGGAGGCTCACATTGCAAGGCCGCCAACTCAGATACTCTGCGTGCTGATGCAATAGCCAACAGAAACAGAACCTTCCAAGAAAGGATCTTAATGTCAACAGAGTGCATAGGCTCAAACGGAACCCTCTGACACACCTTCAGAACCAAGTTCAAGCTCTAAGGAGGAGCGGATTGTCTAAAAACAGACCTGATTCTAGACAGAGCCTGAACAAAAGACTGGATATCAGGAATCTCAGCGAGCCTCTTGTGCAACAGAACAGATAATGCCAAAATCTTTCCCTTCAAGGAACTGGCGGAAAGCCCCTTCTCCAGACCATCCTGGAGAAAGGACAGAATCCTGGATACCTTAACCTTTTGCCAAGGATATCTGTGCTTCTCACACTGGGATGAGTGACCGGCTTCCTGGCCTGAATGAGAGTATCAATCACTCTTTCAGAAAATCCTTTCTTGGCCAATCTCCACACAGTCAGCCTCAGAGAATCTAGATTTTGATGTTGAAAGGGACCCTGTACCAACAGATCCCTGCGACAGGGTAACCTCCATGGAGGAGACAATGACATCCCCACCAGATCTGCAAGCCACGTCCTCCACAGCCACGTCGGAGCAATCAGAATAGCTGAAGCTTGCTCATGCTTGATGCGGGCCACTACCCGAGGTAGAAGTGGCAACGGTGGAAAATTTAAACTAGGTTGAAACCCCAAGGTACCGCCAAGGCATCTATCAGCTCTGCCTGGGGATCCCTGGACCATGACCCATTCCTGGGTAGCTTGCAATTGAGTCTGGATGCCATAAGATCTATCTCCGGAGTCCCCCATTCATGACAAATCTCCGCAAACACCTCGGGGTGGAGAGACCATTCCCCCGGATGGAAGGATTGCCTGCTGAGAAAATCCGCTTCCCAGTTGTCCACACCCGCAATGTGGATTGCTGAGAGCGAGCAGCTTTGGGACTCCACCCATTCCAATAGCCGAGACACCTTCCTCATCGCTAGGGAGCTTCTCGTCCCCCCCTTGTGGTTGATGTATGCCCCCGAGGTAATGTTGTCTGTCTGGAATCTGATGAAGTTGAACGACCCCAGAGCATTGTAGATCGCTTGAAGTTCCAGAATATTGATCAGGAGGAGAGACTCCTCCCGAGACCATCTTCCCTGTGCCATCCTGGCACCCCAAACAGCTCCCCATCCTGCCAGACTCGTGTCCATGGTCACAATCTCCTAGAACAGTGTCAGGAAGGATGTCCCTTGGGAAAGTTGTTCCGGACGTATCCACCAAGAGAGGGAGTCCCTCATCTGATTGTCCAAAGAAATCTGCTGGGATAGGTCTATATGATCTCTGTTCCACTGTCTCAACATGCACAACTGAAGAGGTCTGAGATGGAACCTGGCGAATGGAATGACATCAATGTTGGATACCATGAGCCTAATCACCTACATACTCTGAGCCACAGAGGGACTGAAGTAAGACTGAAGGGCAAGACAGGCGGATGCAATCTTCCTGCATCGCTGATCTGTGAGAAATATCCTCATGGATATAGAATCTATTATCGTTCCCATGAACACCACCCTGTTGCTGGGAATCAGGGAGCTCTTTCCTGAGTTTATCTTCCAACCGTGAGATTGGAGCAAAAGAAAAAGGGCCCTCGAGTGATCCTCTGCAAGACTGAACGACGGTGCCTGGACTAGGATGTCGTTCAGATAGGGCGCCACAGCAATGCCTCTGGATCTGGCTACTGTAAGCAGCGCCCCCAGAACCTTTGTGAAGACTCTCAGGCCATCGCCAGCCCGAAGGGAAGAGCCACAAACTGGAAATGTTGGTCCATAAACGCAAACCTCAGGAACCTGAAGTGATCCCTGTGGATTGGCACATGAAGGTAGGCATCCTTCAATTCTATCGTTGTCATGAACTGACCTTCTTGAACTAGGGGCAGAATAGATCTGATTGTTTCCATTTTGAACGATGGAACAGTCAGAACCTTGTTTAAACATTTTAGGTCTAGAATTGGGCGGAACGTGCCCTCCTCCTTTGGGACCACAAAGAGGTTTGAATAGTACCCTAGACCCCTTTCTGTCAGGGGCACTGGTACAATAACTCAGAGGGAAGAGAGATCCCGCACACATACTAGAAAGGCTTCTCTCTTTTCTGGTCTGGAAGACAGATTTGACAGGAGGAATCTGCCCTTGGGCGGATGAATTCTGAACCCTATTCTGTATACTTGGGCGACAACCTCCAGAACCCAAGGGTCCTGAACATCCTGCAACCAGGCCTCTGAGAAGAGAGATAATCTGCCCCCTACTTGGTCCGGAGACCGATCGGGGGCTGCCCCTTCATGCCGACTTTGTTTCGGCAGGCTTCTTGTTCTGCTTGGACTTGTTACAATAATGAGCTGGCTTCCAAGCACCCTTGGACTGATCTGCCTTGGTGGCGAGCTGCTGGCGTTGGGCCTTGACCGCACGAAAAGGGACAAAATGTAGATCCCTTAAGCTCAACCTTCTTATCCTGCAGTAGGAAAGTACCCTCGCCTCCCGTCACCGTGGATATGATCGAGTGCAATCCTGGACCGAACAGGATCATTCCCTGAAAAGGAAGGGATAACAGTCTGGACTTAGAGGTCATGTCTGCAGACCACACCTTTAGCCACAGAGCCCTGCAGGGCTAGTACAGAAAACCCTGAAACCTTAGCATTCAGGAGAATAATTTGCATATTGGCATCACAAAAGAATTAGCTACCCTCAAGGCCTTAATTCTCTCTTGTATTTCGTCGAGAGGACTCTCCCTCTCTACCATATCAGACAGAGATTCGCACCTATATGTCACAGCTCCGGCAACCGCTGCTACCGCTGATGCTGGCTGGAAAACAAACCCTGTGTGTTGAAACATTTTCCTTAACATGTTTTCTAACTTTTTTATCCGTGGGCTCTTTGAACGACGAACTATAGTCAAGAGGAATCATCATCTGCTTCGCAAAGCATAGAGATAGCACCATCCTCCTTAGGGATGGTCCCCCATAGGGAACAATTTCTTAAAAGAAGAAGAAGGGGAAAAAGAAGAACATAATCTCTCCCATTCATTCTTAATAATGTTAGCCATCTTAACAGGAACCGGGAAGGTTGAGGTACCACCCTGTCCTCATACACTTTATAAAGCTTAGAAATCGAGGGTTCCTCTGGTAGTTTCAGCTCGGGAACCTTGAGAATAGCAAGCGCCTGACTCAGCAAAAAGCATAAATTCTCCATCCTAAACCTTAAGTCAGGCTCCTCTGCAGACGGAGCTGTAGATGACATGGATTCCAACCCGGAAGGAACGTCCTTCAAAGAGTCGGAGTCATCCTTGTCAGCAGATAACCTTTCCAAGATATTCATAGGAGTATATGACTCCTGGGCCGGATCGCCATATTTTACCCTACGCTTGCGCTTATCAGAACATTGTAAGGCACTAATCACCGTAGAGACCGCCGTTTGCAGTTGATCCGCAAAGTCTGACGGCCAACGGATTTCCCCGAAGGAGAAATAGACATGCCCTGGGGTGCTGCATGTGTACTCTGAGATGAATGTAGGGGACGCACCTCACAGGACGGGGAGCCCTCAGAGGTGGACGGCTCAGTAGTACTAGACATTCTCTTCTTTCGAGAAGCTGAGACCTTATCAAGGCAAGGGGAACATTGTTGAGCAGGCGGATCTACCGGAACCTGCTCACAATAAACACAGGTATTAGACTTAGTTAAAGAGGGAGTACCCTCTAACGCGTCAGAGTCTTCCATAGCTTGTGGCTTTATTACGGACTAGTTATAAATTATAAACAATGGCACCTTTATAACCTCCAATGGCCGGGGCACTCACCACCTCCTAGGACCCAGACCACAGAAACCGTTACTTCTCCTGCACGCCAGTCAAGCAAGGAAGTAGAATAGGCCACACCCGCTAAGAAGGAGTGCCTCGCAGGACCTCCCCTGCACTAGGGAAAAAGCGCGCCAAAATAGCCGCGCAAATACTCCCGGAAGGAAACTAAAGTTCACCCATTGCCAGAGCCTCATCTCACACATATCGCAGAAATGACACAATAAACAATGTTATGTATAACCCCCCCTGTTCAATAATCCCCTTACTAGGGATGTTAGCCCTTGATTCTATAAAGATAAGAGGCATCACACTGTGACCCTGTCTTCTGCATTCTCATTATGTGTATAAAAATGAAACGATCTTACCAGAATCTATGCGGTGGAACAGGAACACACAAGTGTGACAGAGTAGTAGCATCGCTCCTGACATGGACTTAAGTGTAGAAGGCAGGCACCGAAACTCGTCAATGCTGATTGCTTATGGAGCTGTTAAAACGAGTCGGGATGGTTTCGCAGAAAGACTCTCCCTGCATCTCTGGACTCTTACTTTCACCTAGGCTCTCACTGAGAGGCTGACAGGACTACATAAAACTCCAGTCTCATTCCGAAGAGTACTACCCTCCATAAGAGACTACTCCGAATCTTCCGACACTTCTCTGCCAACCTCCTGTGAGGAAAGGCAATAAAAAACTGGGGGATGAGTGAAGTGGGGAGGTATTTAAGCCTTTGGCTGGGGTGTCTTTGCCTCCTTCTAGTGGCCAGGTTCTTATTTCCCACAAGTAATGAATAAAGCTGTGGACTCTCCTCCCCTTTAGAAGGAAAATTTAGTTTTGATTATTTGTTTGTACAAAATCATACAAGTTATTTATCCTCCTCCAATTAGGAGTCAGGATTTCTTCTGGGTGGATTCAAGTATCTATTTTATTCCTTAATTTGATTTATTCTGGGGTGTCTAGTAAAATTATAAATATTGCTCATACTCTTTTTATACCCATAGTTTTGTTTTACTGTGGCCCCTCTATTTTAGCCTTATTGTGATTAACAGCATATTTTTGGGCAGGGTTAGAGAGCTATGTGGTTGTGAATTGGGTATATTCTCATAACTAAAAAAAAGTATTGGGATTAACTACAGGATTAGGGTTCTCTGTTAAATCAAACTCATTCTCAGTGTTAACCTCCCCCGTATGAATTTTCTTCTCATCTAAATCTCTATTTAATTTATTATTTTTCTTTTTTATTAGGTCTCATATTTTTCTGGTTCTAGATTCTATCTCCTTATCCATATGTTTATAATAAACATATTCCTTTAAATTGTTCTAATTTTTGTCTTATCTCTAATATTTCAAATTTTGTTCTCTAAATCTAATAAGATCAATAAACTATTTTGAGCATTCTTCAATCACACCTTTCCAATCAGTGATGTATTAAGTTGAATTGAATTTTCGGTTACTCTTAAACCATTGGGAACTAGATCTACTTTAAAGTAGTTTTCCAGGTCAATGATATTATGCCAATTTTCTAGTCATCTGAATAAAGCTCTGGGGTTTGTGTCCACAGATAAACCATTATTTTCTATTAGAGGATTATCATTTAAAGACCAGGACCTTTGTCCGTTTGCAGTATCCATATAATTACCAAAGGAATAGGCAACAGCATTTACATCAATTTTTAAGAAAATTTGAAGAGGTAAAAACTAGAGATAATTCAATTACGAGGCTGCTGCTCAGAAAAAGGGTGTGGTAAGTGGCATAGATCAATATTGTTAAACATTGTATTTCAAGCCAGTCTCTTTAAATTAATCTCTTAGTATAATATTGTGTTCCTTCCAGTTTATAAACTTAATGCATTTAGAACAATAAAGATATAGAGTACTTGGGGCAGACAATTCCAAAATAGTATCTTGAAACCACTAGCAAGTAGAATTCATAAAGGAAAGGAATGCTGGTAGAAATAGCGCTCCAAGTTACAAAAAAGGAGACACAAGGTAAGATAAAAAAGTATAAACAATACTGTTTTTTGTTTTTTTTAAATAGATTTTTATTGATGAATATATTACAAAAACCCCATAACGACACATTTTTCTCTTGACATAGTTGGTAGCGGAAATACACACGATTATTCAAAAGGGAAATGACACTCAAAGAAGATCAGTAAACCTGGTATGATGGTCATAAATATCATTTAGTCATTCTCTGATGTGTACTTGCACATTTCAGTTGTTATGTATTGGTTTGTCTAAGGAAATATTTAAGATTTTGTGTTTTAAGTAGTGTATGGCAATATATGCCATACCCAGTAAGCCTGACAGTTTTGAGAGGCGAAATAGTAAGTATATATAGTTTGTTTAAATGGAAATGAAGTTGGTAGGTTCGGCCACCCACATCTCCTAGAGGAGGGGGGGGGGGTGTAGGGGGAGGGGGGGAAGGCATCTGGAGGGGGGAGGGGATATTATAATGAGGAGCACCTCGGGACAGTCACAGTGAGGTGCATCCTCTGGGGCAGGGAAGTGTTATAGTCGGAGGTAGGTCGTCCGCATTCAGGAGAGGGCAATTATGGAGTCGGTTTCAGGTAAGTCTCCCAAGGTCCCCAGGTTAGGCTAAAGGTGTCTGTCTGGTTTTTCGTCCGAAAGACATAGTCTTCTATAGATTTAATGTACTGTAGGTAGTCAACCACTGCCTGCCATCTTGGGGGCTGCTGTTTCTTCCAGTTCCTAGCTATTAACATTTTAACCGACGTCAACAGGTAGACTAGCAGGTATCTCATGTTTTGGTAGCTCTTTTACCCCTATATGCAGGAGGGCTAGGCCCGGAGTATCTGGGGTCGGGAGTTCTAGGGCCATACAGGTCGCACAAATTTTAGACCAAAGCGGTCGGAGTCTGTCACATGACCCACACATATGAAGCGGAGTGCCTATCTCTCCACACTCTCTCCAACATAGGGGTGAGTGTCCAGGGTACAGAGTCCGAAGTTTGGTCGGCACTAAGTGCCATCTGGTAATGATCTTAAAGTTCGTACATTGTGACACAATGAAGTGCAGATTTAGTCATCTGTATCGCCTTAGTCCAGTCCAAAGTCGTGTAAGTAAGTCTCAATTCTGCTTCCCATGAGGTCATAACTCTCATTTTCACAAGGGTGGGAGGCCCCAAGAGGGTTCTGTAGTGGGCAGTAAGAGGCTTGTATAGTTTCAGGCTCACTTTCCATCTAATTTCCCAGATAGTGGGTGCCCTGATCTTATCGACCAGGAATCCCCACGCTTTCATAAGGGTTCTAAGTCTCAAAGTCAAACTCTAGGTGGCGAGGGATGTCAAACCTAGCTATCATATCTTGGGATGGGAGAAGATTCTCGTTTAAGTAGAAGTCACTTAAAGAAGTGACCTCTAGGGCCTTCCAGGGGGTGAGCCGGGTGTTAGGCAGCCCTTGCAGGAGTGACACGACCGGGTGAATAGGGGAAATGTGTGGGGCTATCAACTGGTGGTGCCTCAATTGGAACCAGGCTGATTGACAGTTTTTAATGAGATGGTTGGAGATAGGTATTCGCGTAGCTAGGTGTGGGGGAACCCACAACAAGTTTGAGAGGTCAACGTAAGCTGGGAGGGATGCCTGCTCTAGCTCCCTCCATCTTGTAGGGGGTAGGGCTGGTCCCCACGCTAAGACATGCAAAATCATCGCTGCTTGGTGGTATAGCTGGACATTGGGTAGACCCAACCCACCTCGGTCAATCAGGACCTGGAGCGTGGCTGCCGCGACTCTTGGACGCTTATTGTCCCAGACATAGGGATTAAATGATGTTTGGAAGCCGCGTAGGATCTTCTCCGGCACTGGGATGGGGATACACCGCATGATGTAAGTTAGCTTAGGGAGGATCATCAACTTTAGAGCAGCAATTCTGCCCATCCACGATATTTCCTCATATTTCTTAGACTTTAATCTGGCCTCGACTCCCCATAGTAAGACAGCATAATTTTCCTGTATCACTGTGTCTTTGACATGTGACAGATAGACACCTAGATGCCGGATCCCGTCCATCGACCACTTGAACGAGTAGAGTCGCTTAAGACACCTCTGTTCTGGTTGTTCGATGTGGATCATGTAGGCCTCTGTTTTAGACACATTAATCTTATAATTCGATATTCTGCTAAAGGTGTCAATAATCTCAAAGAGGTGGGGGAGCAACTCCACCGGGTTTGTTAGGAAGAGAGTGAGATCGCAGTGAAAAGCGCTAATTTCTGGAGTGTGTCATGTATCTGAAGACCCTGGACTCCAGAATTTTCCCTAATTGCCTCCACGAGTGGTTCCATCACCAACGCGAAAAGGAGTGGGGACAGGGGGCACCCCTGCCTGGTCCCGTTCCTGATAGCAATTTTAGGGGAACAGAAGCCCAAACCTTTGACCACGGGCGTCGGAGAGGCATAGAGAGCAGCAATAGCTGTACGAAATGCTCCAGGGATCCCGAAACGCTCCAGGGCGCAGAACATATATTCCCACCCTGTCAAACGCTTTTTCCGCGTCCATAGACAGGGTGAGGAGGGGTAGCCCCATATCTGCCGCTTCCACAAATATATTCAGTAGCCTACGGGTGTTATCTGTACCTTGCCTACCTTGTATAAATCCCACTTGGTCCAAATGGACTAGTGAGGGTAAGTGTTTTCCAAGCCTGGTTGCCAGGACCTTAGCATAGACTTTCACGTTCACATTAATGAGTGAGATAGGCCGATAGCTCTCGCAGAGAGTCGGATCCTTCCCCTCTTTGGGTATGGTCAGGATACTGGCCTCCAGGAATTCGGGGAGGAAGACCCCCGTCTCCCTAACGTCATCGTACAGGCGAAGCAATATAGGTGATAGTAGTTGGGCGAAGGTATGATAGAATAGGCTCGTGAAGCCATCTGGACCCGGAGCCTTGTGGGGCCCCAAGGCCAGAATGGCTGTTTTGATTTCCTCTAGGGTGAAAGGAGCAGTCTAAGGAGGGAAGGTCTAACTTCGCCAAGAACTGCTGGGTGGCTGTCCTACGGGCGTCAACTCCCAAAGAGTCGTTATTGAGGTTATATAGTGAGGTATAGTAGTCGGCAAATGCCTTCCCTATATCTCTTGGTGAATGGACTGCGCCTGTTGCTGTAGAAATCGAGGGGATTCTGGCCTGGACCGCAGGTCCCTGAGCTTACGGGCAAGCAATCTATCGGCCTTATTTCCTTTATAGAAGTATAATTGCTTAAACCTGAATAGATTTGCTTGAACACGGAGCTGCTCTCTCTTATTAATTTCATCCCTGATAGCGCCTACCCGATCGGCAAGGGTGGGAGTAGGGGTACTTTTGTTAGCCATTTCAATCTGTCTCAATTCCGCATATAATTTAGCGAGGGGGATCTTGCTCTTAGTTTTTAACAGTGCACTTTTTTTTTAATAAAGTGTCCCCTGAGGTAGGCTTTAAGTGAGGCCCACAGGATTCCCTGGCTCGTGTCACCCGTATCATTATGCCTCAGAAATCTGAGATTGTCTCCACAAGTTGGGGGATCTCCCCTTCTGAGAGAAAATGGTCAGTTTCCAGGAGGGCCTGCAGTCAGGGGGATGTAATATAGAGCACCTAGCACTAACAAGGTCGTGGTCTGACCAGGGGCATGGTCTTATGCGTGGGGCACAGAATTGGTCTAAAGTCCAAGAGTCACACAGTAGGTAGTCAAAATCCTAGAGTAGGAGTTATGCGGTTTGGAGTGATGGGTGTAATCTCTTTCAGTCGGGGCAAGACAGCGCCAGATGTCATAGAGGCCATGTTGGTACATAAGTTTGCGCAGCGCATTGGACTAGTTATTGAGATTTCGGTCAGAGAGGCATGCTTTTGTTTTTTTTTATCTAGGGTAGGGTCCCAAACCAAATTAAGATCCCCACCTATCAGTAGGTGGCCCCTCCTAACTTCGCCTAGTCTCCTCAAGAACTTTCTCAGGAATGGTATCTGTTTGGCGTTTGGGGTGTAGATGGTGGCCAGGGTATATAGTATTCCATTTAATGTGCAGACCAGAATCAGGTATCTGCCCTCGGGGTCACGGTTAGCATATTCTATGGCACAACAGACATCCCTATGGATCAGGATTGCTACCCCTCTCTTTTTCTCTGAGAAAGAAGCTATTTCACATATGAGGTAGGGTGTCGGGTTACGGAACGGTCTAGCTTTTTTATCCCAATGTGTCTCTTGGAGAAACACAATATGCAATTTGTGGGAGTTCAGATAATTAGATAGAAGGCTTCGCTTAGTAGGGGAATTTAAACCCTGGGCATTAAGGGTGGCCACGGTTATAGGTGCCATGAGGCCAATAGACTCTATGTCTCCTGTGGGTCAAAGTGGGGGGGATGTTTACCAAGGGGACAGGAAAAGGGGGGGTGAGCCTATTCGCTCTCTATAATGTATATGTGTTGTTTAGTAACTGTCAGGGTGCTCAACGATGTGTATATTACACTATCTCAATGAGTGCTCTTACTAGAAATTGTAAGAGAACATAACAATTAAGGTGGGGGCGAGGTCGGCGCGTGAGGCCTGACCCCAATCAGCCATTCTGGCTTATGCGTCAAGTGTCCACAAATGTCAAGATTCTTCTATCTGTGTCGTATGCGTCACTCTACATGTAGTGTGTGATGAACCACATGTGGCAAATACATAACTCAACAAGAACAAAACATTACCACATTTCAATAAAGTTGAACATATAATTCGCAGCTAAGCAGTGCCATTATATATGGGATAACAGTTGAAACCCACACCAATATTCGTAGTTATGATAGTTAATCTACTCTTGAAGTATGGCTCTCTACTTAATAATCAACAAACCAGCAACAAGCAGTGGTACAAAGGCATCTCTTCTTAATGTTCACAGCTAAAAATACTTTAGATAGATATTACCTGAGAGTGGGCATTTTTATATTACACTGGAAGTGCATGGATGCCCTGTAAAAGATTGTCACAGTTAAGTAGTGCCATTATGCATGGGATAGCAGGTAGAATTCACACCCATACTCGTGGTTGTGCTAGCTAACCTATTCTATAAATATGTCTCTCTATTTAATAAAAAACAAACAAACAACAATTAGTGGTAATAATGATGCTGTGACGCATTAACACTTATATATATCTCTATGTAGAGAGGGAAACATGAAAAAGAAGAAACCATACAATAAAAGGAACTGAAAACATCCATGCTAAGTCCTTTGAAGAACAATGAAGGAAAAGTGATAGCCCCCAAAGGAAATATCTGAACCGTCAAGGGGGAGTAAAGGAGCTCCCTGCACAGTGTCTAATGTGGAGTGCTGAACAAGGAGGGACTCATGTAGTGCAAGAATCAGTAGAAATACTGCATGCGGGCGGGTTCTTGCCTGAATACTGTTAGGATTTTTTCTGGGTATTTCCCACTCTTTGGGGGAGAGGTCGCCACTCTGGGGCCGAAGCTCTCAACCCCCTGTTAGTGTCTTTGTGGTGCTGGGTATCAGGCGGATCCGGCGGTAACAGGTCCCACCTTTGCATGAGTTCTCTAGCCTGCTGTGGGGAGGAGGCCGTGAACTGGTGGCCATGCTTGGTTATATGAAGCTTAACGGGGAACCCCAATCTGTATTTTATGGCTTTATCCCTCATCAACTTAGTATATGGTTGATAGTGGCGCCGCAGCTGGAGGGTGTGCGGGGAGAGATCTTGGTAGATTTGTACTTCTGAGTATTGACCCGGGAGGTTTCTGCCACCTGCGAGAGCTCAAAGTAGTATAATTGTCAGGGAGGTAACAACTTTACAAGACAAAAATGTGAAATGTAACACTATTGTGATTTGGTAACACTAGCTTCAAAGTGAAACCAAGTAGTATAGTGTAAAGTTGTTATAAAGTATGGTTTTCAGGATATACTGAATACTTAATTATATACACAGGTGTCACGTTAGACCCTTATTGAGGGAGAAGCGACATGTTAGATATTAGATAGAAAATATGCAAAATAGAATCTCTATTTGTAATCCTCAGTGTTCTCTGTAGAACATCCTTAAGTAAGGTAAACACAAATTTCAGAGTTGTAATCCACAATGAAAGGTTAGAAGTAGTTATTCATCAAATAACATTTAGACAGTCACACCTGGTATGAATCAATATATTCTGCTGAGGATAATACACAATTGGAAAACACAGCCTCAATCTGAAGCAGATCACAGATCAGGCTAATACAAAGTATGTGCACAGTATGTGTTGAACTAGTAATCCCAGTTAGCATGAGAAGCGGTAGAAATATAGGCAGAGTAACACAAAACAGTAGTTGTGGAAGGTTAGAAAATATTACTCACAAAGTTTGTTGTCCGAACCTGCTGCCTGTTCTGACTCCTTGTGCGCGCACAATTTGGTCCCGGTCACTTCCTGTTAGTGTTGCAAGAAACAGATCCCTGCTTGAAGAAAAAAGGAAACAGCTTCTCTGTAGTTGTTAAGATGCCAAGACTCTACAGGCTAGGAAATAGCGAGATGTTAGAGGTCTGCAGATTCCAATGCTGACAGGAGAGTGTTGTCCTCTTGTTAAAGAAATGACTTTGGTAAACAATGAATCCTGAGGAGGAAAATTGAAGGTAGGTATCTGTGAAAATCTCAGAGAGTAAGGCTCAGAGTTACTCTAGATAGAGAAACAAAATACTAAGCAATGCTAGTTAGGAGAGCAGGTGTTAAAATAGGCGATGAATCACTGTGATTGGTGAACCAACTTAAAGGTGCAGTAACAGTCAAAACCTCCTTAAGTAACAAACGGAGGTGTCCAAGCTTAAACCCGGAGGAAACAACATCAGTATCCGATAAAGGCATTACACTGTCTGAGTCTGAAGTTTCCCCCCCAGATACTACCAAAGTATCTTCCTCTTCAGACATCTGGGAAGAAAAATTCGGAATAGCCACTACTGTATTAGCAAATTTTATTGATTGAAAACATTTCCTTTTGCGCTCTCCCTGCAGCATGGGAAAGGCAGAAAATGCATTAGATACCGACAATGACATTAGAGAAGCTATATCTTGCAAGGTAACTCCAGGTGGAGTTTGAGAGGAAGCGCAGAGCACTGCATGTGTGGGCAATAAAATTTGGGACACTTGAGGAGACAGTTGCGGCATTATTGAACATTGTCATTAGACTCCTGAACAGCATCCGCCTTAGAAGGAGTTGGCTCAGAAAAAAAGTCTATCCCTATAATTTAAAGTTCTCTCAATACATGAGGAACAGAAAGGGATTTGTGGTTACATATTGGTATCAAAAACATAAAGAACAAGTGACACTTTGCAGTGCCTCTTGGTCCATTCTGACTCACAATGGATGAATTATTCAAATAAACTTCTTACATTTTTTAATAAAAATTAAAACAGAAAAACGTTACTGTCTCTTTAAATTTTAAAACTTAACTTTTTTATTTTTGTGTGCAGAAAAGGTTAATTAGGTACACAAATACTGCAGAATCCCTCTACACCTCAGCTTAACTTTGCTGAGGTGCCTATTAGCCCTTCTAACACCAGTTACATCCTGTCAGTAAAAGATCCGGAACTCAGCTGTAGCGCTGTGTGGTCCTAACGCATGTGTAAACACTCTGGGGACTCTGCTCCGTTCCTTCCGATAACAGGAAGTGCAGGGAAAGCGGTGCGCAACGCAAATTGGCGCCACACATAGCTCCGCCCATCGTGGGGGTTTCAAAAGGAAATCTCCTGGTCGCCATGTTTATTGTAAAGTTAAGCCACTGGGAGTTAATTAAACATTCTGTCAAGCCTCTTGTTTAGTTTTACCGCTTTATAACCCTTCCGTAACTGCTAGGCAGCTGCTTAGCCAGTGCTATATGAGAACAGTGAACCACCTCATACAGAGCCAATCTCCCCAGCCCCAGTGATTTGAGCCACCGTGAGCAGTGAAAAAAACCCCACCTCATCTTGAGTCAATCTCCTCAGCCCCAGTGCCTGCCTAAAAAGTGCCTCAGGTCAAATAAAGTGCTCCACTTCCTCTGTGATCTTTTATTTCCCAGACCCAGAATAAAAAGTCAACACTTACCTTGTAAATCTGCCAGACAGCAAGGCAGCTCACCAGGTTTGAGAGGTCCTCTCCCTCACATAGCCCTGTGGAGAAAAGATAAAGCCTGAGTAATCTTAATTAGACTATCAGAATTAGGGCAGCATTAATTACATGGGAGGCACAGTGAGAATTATGTCCCACAAGTTCCCATTCCTCTAAAGCCACCACTGCTCTACTGAAGAGACTGATATGGACTACGGCTACACCCCAGGACAAAGCAGCACAATCTTGTACTACTTAAAAAATAATAAACTCTTGATTAAAGAATCTTTTACTAACACCTAACTTTACCACTTCCTTGCTCTAACGTAGGCAAAGAGAATGACGGATGGGATAGAAGGGAGGTGATATTTAACAGCTTTGCTGTGGTGCTCTTTGCCGCCTCCTGCTGGGCAGGAGTGATATTCCCAACAGTAATTAATGATGATCCGTGGACTCATCGTATCATTAGAAAGAAATACCGATGATCACACCCATTTGATACGAGCAATGACTTGTGGAAGGAGAGCAAACTTAGGAACAGGGATGTCAGACTGAAATCCCAAGGAACCGCCAGGGTATTTAACAGAGCAGCCACTTGACCTTTAACATAACGTTAAAGCTTAGTGTACTTACATTTCCAACTCCAGCACCACCCATTTGAGGGTAACCTGGAGAACACCTCTGGGAGAAACGCCCACTCCCCGGGATGAAAAATCTGACTGCTCAAGAAGTCCGCTCCCGGCATTCACTCCTGAAATGTGAAAAGTGGATAAACAACGAATGTCAGCGTCCGCCCACCGAACAATCCATGCCAATCATGGCAAAGGAACTCCAGGTTCCTCTCAGGTGGTTAATGTAAACCACTGAGAAGAATTGTTCAACTAGTACCTGAAAACCCGGATAAGACAACTGAGGCCAAGCCGTAAGAGCATTGAAGATCGCTCTCAACTCCAAGATGGTTATGGGGAGAACAGACTCCTCCCAAGTCCATAGTCACCAACCCAAAAGGCTAGTGACCATGGTCACTATTACTCAGGAAGGTCTCCAGAAGCATGTGCTCCAAAAAAGATGCTCCTGCGAAACCCAGAAGATTCTGAAGAATGTGGCCACAATCTCGCTACCTCTCGCAAGCCAAGCGATCGCTCTACCACTAATTACCCTCTCTGATCCACAGGGAAGAATCTCAAGTTGACAGATCTAGATCTATCCTCCGAGACCAAGCCACGAGATCCCTGGTCCACTACCTGAACATGCATAACAGCAGACTCTCAGATGGAATCGAGCAAAGGGATGATGTCCAATGAAACAACCATTAGACCAATTACCTCTATACATAGAGCCACTGAGGGACCAAACAGTAAAGAGCCGAAAGAGGCAAGAGGATAGAATCCTCTATTTTCTGACCTCTGTCAAAAAAAATATTTTCAGAGAATGGGAAACTAATATGATCCCTAAGAAACCACCCCTATAGCCAGAACAAGGGAACTCAAATTTCAGATTCACTTCAATCTGTGGAAATGAAGAAAGACAACAAAATCTCTGTATGAGAGTCTGTTTGTTGAAAAGATGGTGTCTGAACTGTTGTAACGTCCAGGATCTCTGAGAGCCATGGCAAGACCAAAGGGAAGAGCCACAAACTTTAAGTGTTTGACAGATAGGCAAAAACGAAGGAACTTGAAAATACGCGTCCTGCAGGGGTATGGTCACCATGAACTGACCCTCCTAGATCGAAGGAAGAAAGGAACACTGGTTTCCAATTGAAAAACGGTACCCTAAGACAGCTTTTTGAGACACTGTAGGTCTACTATAGGACGAAAAATTCCATGTTTTTCGGGAACCACCAACAGGAATGAATAAAATCCTAGACCCTGTTCCCAACAGGAACTGGAACTATCACTAACAGGGGAGAGGAGTCCCAAATACACTACAACAATGCCTCACTGTTATCTGGCCTGCAGATAAAATTGAGAGAAGGAACTTACCTCAGGAAGAGAAGGAATGACTACTATGTAGTAAGCTAGAGAGATATTATGCCCCCAGCCTATCTGGGACATCTCGCATCCATGTTTGAAGACAATCAGAGAGATTCAACCCCCCCACTTGGACCGATCCCGGATTAGGGGCAAACTCCTTAAGGTCTTCTTGTGGTAGAAAAGACCCTTTTCCATTCATATATCCTAACTATTCCTGTCAGATCAGGCCCAAACAAGTCTTACCCTTGTACGGAAGCACCAGAAACTTGGAAAAATCCACTGTCCATAACACCCCGCAAGCTTGCACAGCGAAGCCAGATATCTTGGCTCCCGAGCTGGAAAACGTATATGGCAGCAACATAAATAAAAGAATTGGCTAGCTCAAGAGCCTTAATTATGTACTGGATCTCCTCCAAAGGAGTCTCTACCAATTCGGAAATAGGAAGGCATTGCACCAAAAAGATGCCGCACTTGACACAGTGTCAATACAAACTTCCATGTAAGCATCCAACTTAGTCCATTGTTCCTGAAAAGAACAGCTATCCTCTCTAGGAATCGTAGTTCTCTTAGCCAGAGTAGAAATATCCTACTACTTTAGGCACTGTGCGCCCTGATATTTAATGGAGACAGCGACAGGAAACATATTTTTAAATAAAGGAGACAGGGAAAAAGGAAACCCTGACTTCCCCCATTCCTGTCAAAATCTCCTAGCACAGTCTGGTCCACAGAGGAATCTTAGTACTTATAAAGTTTACTAGGTTCTTAGGGTTGACAACGACAGGCGTATCGTAGTCGCTCCAAAGCAGCCAAAACCTTCTTTAACAATACACAAAGGTGTTTAAGCTTAATATGAAGGATACAATTCAGCATCAGATGAAGTATTTATACTGTCCAAATCTGAGGTTTCACTCTCAGAGGCTACCAACCTATTCTCCTCATCAGACCTATGAGGAAGGGCAACCCGATCTCCAATTTTCCTCTTGCGATTTCCTTTAAAAGTAGGAAAAACAGATAAAGCTGCAGATACCGCAGAAAATACCTGAGCTGCAAAATATGCAGGCAACTTCAGGAGATTGAGAGGAACTGCAGGGCACTGCATGTGACACCATTGAGGCTTGGGACGTCTAAGCTGTGGCAATGCCTGAACAGCATCACCCTGGGAGACATGAGGCTCAGAGTGCAACAAGCTATGTGTACATTAAATAGCATTGGTCATATAAACAGCACAGAATTTCAGAACAAATAAATTGTCTAAGATGATTTCTGAGCATCAGGAGGCTCACAATAATAAATCAATATAACTTTATTCTTAAAGTATTTATTCTAAAAAAAGAAAAGGACCTAAACGTTTGTCCTCAAGAGCCGAAAGGAAACCGATCCCTGTTCCAGAACCCAGGCCAAATGAATGTCAACCCCTAACTAAAGTGGTATCTGACATTCTTATAAACTTAATTATATGGCACATAACCATAAAATGGCGCCGCTCCGCTTTGGAGAAGGAGGCGGGACATACATTCAGCAAGGAAATGAAGCACGCAATATATTAATAGCGCTTCAATCTGCTGATACTTAGAACAGTAATGGTTGCAGTATGAAAGAGGGCAATAAATAAAACCAGCTCCACTCCATTCCAAATGAAAACTAAACATCCCATACAAGAGGTGCCTCTAAGATAAAAAAGCACGCCCTCCTAACTGAAAAGCTGCCAAAATGCACTAATTAAATAGCAATGGAGTCAGTGCAGCCAAAAACCAACAAATGAAATAAAGTATGATTTTACTATAAACATTTCTAAAATGAACTGAGCCCACATAAAAGGTTAAGCCCTTCCTTGCCGTGAAGGGGTTCAACCTTAAGTCTCCAAGAAATATCAGGGTGAAAAAGGTGCCAGAAGAACAAAAATAACAGACGCCACACAGAAAAATACGGGCGGAGAACTGTGGACTCTTTCCGTCAGAAGAAAACAGAATTTATGCTTACCTGATAAATTACTTTCTCCAACGGTGTGTCCGGTCCATGGCGTCATCCTTACTTGTGGGAATATCTCTTCCCCAACAGGAAATGGCAAAGAGTCCCAGCAAAGCTGGCCATATAGTCCCTCCTAGGCTCCGCCCACCCCAGTCATTTGACCGACGGACAGGAGGAAAAATATAGGAGAAACCATATGGTACCGTGGTCACTGTAGTTAGAGAAATAATTCATCAGACCTGATTAAAAAACCAGGGCGGGCCGTGGACCGGACACACCGTTGGAGAAAGTAATTTATCAGGTAAGCATAAATTCTGTTTTCTCCAACATTGGTGTGTCCGGTCCACGGCGTCATCCTTACTTGTGGGAACCAATACCAAAAGCTTTAGGACACGGATGAAGGGAGGGAGCAAATCAGGTTACCTAAACGGAAGGCACCACGGCTTGCAAAACCTTTCTCCCAAAAATAGCCTCCGAAGAAGCAAAAGTATCAAATTTGTAAAATTTGGCAAAAGTGTGCAGTGAAGACCAAGTCGCTGCCTTACATATCTGGTCAACAGAAGCCTCGTTCTTGAAGGCCCATGTGGAAGCCACAGCCCTAGTGGAGTGAGCTGTGATTCTTTCAGGAGGCTGCCGTCCGGCAGTCTCATAAGCCAATCGGATGATGCTTTTAAGCCAAAAGGAAAGAGAGGTAGAAGTCGCTTTTTGACCTCTCCTTTTACCAGAATAGACAACAAACAAAGAAGATGTTTGTCTGAAATCTTTTGTAGCCTCTAAATAGAATTTTAGAGCATGGACTACGTCCAAATTGTGTAACAAATGTTCCTTCTTTGAAACTGGATTCAGACATAAAGAAGGTACAACTATCTCCTGGTTAATATTCTTGTTAGAAACAACCTTTGGAAGAAAACCAGGCTTAGTACGCAAAACCACCTTATCTGCATGGAACACCAGATAGGGCGGAGAACACTGCAGAGCAGATAACTCTGAAACTCTTCTAGCAGAAGAAATAGCAACCAAAAACAAAACTTTCCAAGATAGTAACTTAATATCTATGGAATGTAAAGGTTCAAACGGAACCCCTTGAAGAACTGAAAGAACTAGATTTAGACTCCAGGGAGGAGTCAAAGGTCTGTAAACAGGCTTGATCCTAACCAGAGCCTGAACAAATGCTTGAACATCTGGCACAGCTGCCAGTCTTTTGTGTAGTAAGACAGATAAAGCAGAGATCTGTCCCTTTAGAGAACTTGCAGATAATCCCTTCTCCAAACCTTCTTGTAGAAAGGAGAGAATCTTAGGAATTTTTATCTTATTCCATGGGAATCCTTTGGATTCACACCAACAGATATATCTTTTCCATATTTTATGGTAAATCTTTCTAGTTACCGGTTTTCTGGCCTGAACCAGAATATCTATCACAGAATCTGAAAACCCACGCTTTGATAGAATCAAGCGTTCAATCTCCAAGCCGTCAGCTGGAGGGAGACCAGATTTGGATGTTCGAATGGACCCTGAACAAGAAGGTCCTGACTCAAAGGTAGCTTCCATGGTGGAACCGATAACATATTCACCAGGTCTGCATACCAAGTCCTGCGTGGCCACGCAGGAGCTATCAAGATCACCGAGGCCCTCTCCTGTTTGATCCTGGCTACCAGCCTGGGAATGAGAGGAAACGGTGGAAAAACATAAGCTAGGTTGAAGTTCCAAGGTGCTACTAGTGCATCTACTAAAGTCGCCTTGGGATCCCTGGATCTGGACCCGTAGCAAGGAACCTTGAAGTTCTGACGAGACGCCATCAGATCCATGTCCGGAATGCCCCATAATTGAGTTAGTTGGGCAAAGATCTCCGGGTGGAGTTCCCACTCCCCCGGATGGAATGTCTGACGACTCAGATAATCCGCTTCCCAGTTTTCCACACCTGGGATGTGGATCGCAGATAGGTGGCAGGAGTGATCCTCCACCCATTGAATTATTTTGGACACTTCTTTCATCGCCAGGGAACTCCTTGTTCCCCCCTGATGATTGATATACGCAACGGTCTTCATGTTGTCTGATTGGAATCTTATGAATCTGGCCTTTGCTAGCTGAGGCCAAGCCCTGAGAGCATTGAAGATCGCTCTTAGTTCCAGAATGTTTATCGGGAGAAGAGACTCTTCCCGAGACCATAGTCCCTGAGCTTTCAGGGATTCCCAGACCGCGCCCCAGCCCACTAGACTGGCGTCGGTCGTGACAATGACCCACTCTGGTCTGCGGAAGCTCATTCCCTGGGATAGATGGTCCAGGGTCAGCCACCAACGGAGTGAATCTCTGGTCTTCTGATCTACCTGAATCATTGGAGACAAGTCTGTATAGTCCCCATTCCACTGTTTGAGCATGCACAGTTGTAATGGTCTTAGATGAATTCGTGCAAAAGGAACTATGTCCATTGCTGCAACCATCAACCCTACTACTTCCATGCACTGCGCTATGGAAGGACGTGGAACAGAATGAAGAACTTGACAAATGCTTAGAAGATTTGACTTTCTGACCTCTGTCAGAAAAATCCTCATTTCTAAGGAATCTATTATTGTTCCCAAGAAGGGAACTCTTGTTGACGGAGACAGAGAACTTTTTTCTATGTTCACCTTCCATCCGTGAGATCTGAGAAAGGCCAGAACGATGTCTGTATGAGCCTTTGCTTTTGAAAGGGACGACGCTTGTATTAGAATGTCGTCCAAGTAAGGTACTACTGCAATGCCCCTCGGTCTTAGAACCGCTAGAAGGGACCCTAGTACCTTTGTGAAAATCCTTGGAGCAGTGGCTAACCCGAATGGGAGGGCCACAAACTGGTAATGTTTGTCCAGAAAGACAAACCTTAGGAACTGATGATGTTCTTTGTGGATAGGAATATGTAGGTACGCATCCTTTAGATCCACGGTAGTCATAAATTGACCTTCCTGGATAGTGGGTAGAATCGTTCGAATGGTTTCCATCTTGAACAATGGTACCCTGAGAAATTTGTTTAGGATCTTCAAATCCAAAATTGGTCTGAAAGTTCCCTCTTTTTTGGGAACTACGAACAGATTTGAATAAAATCCCATTCCTTGTTCCTTTATTGGAACTGGGTGTATCACTCCCATCTTTAACAGGTCTTCTACACAATGTAAGAACGCCTGTCTCTTTATTTGGTTTAAGGATAAGTGAGACATGTGGAACCTTCCCCTTGGGGGTAGTTCCCTGAATTCCAGAAGATAACCCTGAGAAACTATTTCTAGTGCCCAGGGATCCTGAACATCTCTTGCCCAAGCCTGAGCAAAGAGAGAGAGTCTGCCCCCTACTAGATCCGGTCCCGGATCGGGGGCTACTCCTTCATGCTGTTTTGTTAGCAGCAGCAGCAGGCTTCTTGGCCTTCTTACCCTTGTTCCAGCCTTGCATTGGTTTCCAGGCTGGTTTGGGTTGTGAGGCATTACCCTCTTGCTTAGAGGATGCAGAATTAGAGGCCGGTCCGTTCCTGAAATTGCGAAAGGAACGAAAATTAGACTTATTCTTGGCCTTGAAAGGCCTATCTTGTGGAAGGGCGTGGTCCTTTCCCCCAGTGATGTCTGAGATAATCTCTTTCAATTCTGGTCCAAATAGAGTTTTACCTTTCAAAGGGATGTTAAGCAATTTTGTCTTGGATGACACATCCGCTGACCAAGACTTTAGCCAAAGCACTCTGCGCGCCACGATTGCAAACCCTGAATTTTTCGCCACTAATCTAGCTAATTGCAAAGCGGCATCTAAAATAAAAGAGTTAGCCAACTTAAGTGCGTGAACTCTGTCCATAACCTCCTCATATGGAGTCTCTCTACTGAGCGACTTTTCTAGTTCCTCGAACCAGAACCACGCTGCTGTAGTGACAGGAACAATGCACGAAATGGGTTGTAGAAGGTAACCTTGCTGTACAAAAATCTTTTTAAGCAAACCCTCCAATTTTTTATCCATAGGATCTTTGAAAGCACAACTATCCTCGATAGGAATAGTAGTGCGCTTGTTTAGAGTAGAAACTGCCCCCTCGACCTTAGGGACTGTCTGCCATAAGTCCTTTCTGGGGTCGACCATAGGAAATAATTTCTTAAATATAGGGGGGGAACAAAAGGTATGCCGGGCTTTTCCCACTCCTTATTAACTATGTCCGCCACCCGCTTGGGTATAGGAAAAGCGTCGGGGTGCACCGGAACCTCTAGGAACTTGTCCATCTTACATAATTTCTCTGGAATGACCAAGTTGTCACAATCATCCAGAGTAGATAACACCTCTTTAAGCAGTGCGCGGAGATGTTCTAATTTAAATTTAAATGTCACAACATCAGGTTCAGCTTGTTGAGAAATTTTTCCTGAATCTGAAATTTCCCCATCTGACAAAACCTCCCTCATGGCCACTTCAGATTTGTGTGAGGGTATGACAGAACAATTATCATCAGCGCCCTCCTGCTCTTCAGTGTTTAAAACAGAGCAATCGCGCTTTCTCTGATATGTAGGCATTTTGGATAAAATATTTGCTATGGAGTTATCCATTACAGCCGTCAATTGTTGCATGGTAATAAGCATTGGCGCGCTAGATGTACTAGGGGCCTCCTGCGTGGGCAAAACTGGTGTAGACACAGTAGGAGATGATGTAGTATCATGTTTACTCCCCTCATCTGAGGAATCATCTTGGGCAATTTCATTATCTGTGGCAGTACTGTCCTTAATTTGTTTGGACGCTATGGCACAATTATCACACAAATTTAAATGGGGAGACACATTGGCTTTCATACATATAGAACATAGCTTATCCGAAGGCACAGATATGTTAAACAGGCTTAAACTTGTCAATAAAGCACAAAAAACGTTTTAAAACAAAACCGTTACTGTCTCTTTAAATTTTAAACAGAAAACACTTTATTACTGAATATGTGAAAAAGTATGAAGGAATTGTTCAAAAATTACCAAAATTTCACCACAGTGTCTTAAAGCATTAAGAGTATTGCACACCAATTTTCAGAGCTTTAACCCTTAAAATAACGGAACCGGAGCCGTTTACAAATTTAACCCCTATACAGTCCCAGCTATAGCCTTTGCTGTGACCTAACCAAGCCCAGAGGGGAATACGATACCAAGTGACGCCTTCTAGAAACTTTTCCAGCTACTTTCAGATCCTCACACATGCATCTGCATGTCTTGCTCTCAAAAACAACTGCGCAGTAATGGCGGGAAAATGAGGCTCAGCCTACAACTGGGAAGGCCCTCCCTGACTGGAAAAGGTGTCTAACATAGTGCCTGCCGTTAAAAAACGTTCCCCAAGTTTATAAATGTGAATTATCAGCATAAACATGTATAAAATGCCCAAATAAAGCAATCGATTTAGCCCATAAAAAGTGTCTACCAGTTTTATAGCCCATATTAAGCCCTTTATTCTGTTTGCTTGACTAAGAAAATGGCTTACCGGTCCCCATGAGGAGAAATGACAGCCTTCCAGCATTACATGGTCTTGTTAGAAATATGGCTAGTCATACCTTAAGCAGAAAAGTCTGCTAACTGTTTCCCCCAACTGAAGTTACTTCATCTCAACAGTCCTATGTGGAAACAGCAATCGATTTTAGTTACTGTCTGCTAAAATCATCTTCCTCTCACAAACAGAAATCTTCATCCTTTTCTGTTTCAGAGTAAATAGTACATACCAGCACTATTTTAAAATAACAAACACTTGATAGAAGAATAATAAACTACATTTAAACACCAAAAAACTCTTAACCATCTCCGTGGAGATGTTGCCTGTGCAACGGCAAAGAGAATGACTGGGGTGGGCGGAGCCTAGGAGGGACTATATGGCCAGCTTTGCTGGGACTCTTTGCCATTTCCTGTTGGGGAAGAGATATTCCCACAAGTAAGGATGACGCCGTGGACCGGACACACCAATGTTGGAGAAAAGAAAATTATCAGGCAAGCATAACCAGAGTGAGCACGGAGTTAGCGGCAAAGGGCTGCAGGGGTATTTAACTGTTTGGAGCGCCATTGGAGACAAGGGACCGGAACACACACGGACGGAGAGACGATCATGGAGCGGTAAGACGTCTAACGTTACAACGCCTGTGGAAATTGGAGGTATGATTGTACTCTGAGTATGGGGTGTTGTGTTACAGGACTGTGCTTGTTTATATACAGAGTGTTGCAACTAGTAACTTTTGGTCCGTTCTCCATACATTATCATCTACAGTGGGGTGGAGGAACCCCGCTGTTACTGAAAGCGCCCACACACAGGGGGTTAAAGTGATTTCAATTTTTAGTGTTCCCTACCAAAGAGTGTTACTTCACTGCACAAGGAGAAATTAGGTGCGCAGTATGCCCTTTTACTTCAGAAATTAAAGCAGTTTTGAATATATTGATTTCCTTTTGGGATTATTCTGTGGAACATTTGCATTGACACTACTGCCCTCTGGACTGTTTTCACACCACACTACTTTTTCCTCCATATTACATTGTAATTAGCATATTTGCTGGGACCGGGGCCTGGTTCCGGGTGTGCATCCAGTACTTTTACCCCTGCAGCCAACATGGACAATGAGGGTTTAACAGAGACCACCCCCACACCTTTTGCACTCAGAACAGAGAAAGAAAGGGATGTTTATACCAAGGATTATTGCAAGATCTTTTCCACTAATAAAACACATTATAATTTGATAACTTTGTTTGAGGAACTTGAGTTCCTACTTCTTAAAGAGGATAAGTTGATTTGGGATTTAAACACCCTCAAGAAGTATCTGGAACTTGGCATCATTCCCAGGGGTTTAAGATTGAATAAATACCCCACATTTTTGACAGATGATAAAAATTTCATGGAACTTTGGAACAGTAACTTATCTGATTGTTCCTTCAAACTGATGAGACTCATTTGTGAATTCAAACAGAAGGAGTTGGAGGATCTAGCCGGAAAGATTAAGGAGGTACAAAAGGAGCTCAGCACGAGGAGCGAGGACTCCAATTTCTTGAAATTCAACAATACCCTTCAACAGATTGTTGCGGATGCTAAGACCCTTTTGCTGCAGGTAAAGCATAATAAATACCTGAGGGACCAACAAGATTACGATCTTAATAGGGTATATATCTGGAACCGAAGGGAACAGAGTCTCTTCAGGAGGGAACAAAATAAGAACTCGTTCCAACCTAACCAACGTCGAGGTTTCAACAGACAAAGACGGAATAGAGGTCGTAGAGTTAATTTCTACGAGAGTGAGGGGGAGTCCTGGGACGAGGGATCAGGCTCGGGTTCAGGAGGTGAAGAAGTCACACAGGATCAAGTGACAAGACCTAAATCAACTGTGCCAATATTGAAAACCCCCACGCCTTTTTTCCACTCACAATCTAATTATAGAGAGGAAGTTATACCTAACGCAGGGACCAGGAGCGACACCAGAGATCGAGAACGGGACCAGGTGGAGCAGGTTTTTTCCATCCCCCAAAGAACATCAGAAGGGGGGGGAGGAGAAAGACAAAACCAAGATCCGGCCATTCAACATCAGGAGCAGCGGCGATACCCCCAGAGGAGAGGAAGGAGAAGAGGGATTTACAACTACGGAACATAATTAATTTATCTGATTACTCTCCGAATCCTCACTAGATGAAGGTGCTTGGCTTAGGACTCACTTTTGTTCCCCCAACGGACTTTAATCTCTTTAGGACCTTACTTAATGTTAACAAATTAATAAGGGACTTGACCTTGAAGAAGTTCTTTAATATGCACCCCATGGAAGGCAATGAGAGTCGTGATCACATTCCCATTAGATCAGGTCGGGGATCCATGCCACCAAGGGATAATGCCCTGGGTTTCCAGGAGTTATGTGATGTGGGCACACTGGAGTCTTTGGGAGAAGGAATGGGTTTGATCAGGCAGGATGGTTTTAAACTCCCATCTTTTCGGGAGAGATCAAACTTTTACTCGTTACAATGTAGGGGTAACCTTCTCGAAAAATTCCAGAGGAGGGTGGAGGAGGACTTGACTAAACTATACTATAGGACGGAGAGAGGCCATAGTGGTAACATAACCCGCAGACAGAAAGAAGCAATTGAGAGCTTGAGCCAAAATAGGAATATAATAGTAAGGGCCGCAGACAAGGGTGGGATGGTGGTCATCATGAACAGGGGTGACTTCATAGCTGAAGCCGAGAGGCAGCTGCACAACACGGATGACTACACTAGACTGAGGAGTGATCCCACGAGAACATTTTATTCACAGTTGGCCTCCCTTGTAGACGATGGGGTGGAGTTTGGCTTCATTGATTCGGATACCAGGAACTATCGTCTGGTGTCTAACCCAAGGATGGATTGCGACTTTTAACCATCTCCCCAAGGTACATAAAGCATTAACCAACGTACAAGGGAGGCCAATTGTGAGCGGCATTGGCTCATTACTGGAAAATATGTCTGAATGGCTTGATGGTATTTTGTAGCCCATGGCGAGCACTTTGTGGAGCCACTTGGCTGACACGAGACATGTACTCAACTTGCTTGAGGACGTTGAATGGCAAGCAAACTACAGATGGCTCACTGTGGATGTCAAATCCCTCTACACCTCAATCCCACACAATAAGGGCTTGGAGGCCATCCGTTTCTTCATGACAAGGTTTTTTGACAATGCAGACTTCACCGAATATGTGGTACAAGTCACCAGGTACCTCCTGACCCACAACTATTTCGAGTTCGGTGGGGAGTTCTATCTCCAGAGGCGTGGGACAGCGATGGGGGCTAAATTTGCCCCCTCCTATGCCAACCTATTTATGGGTTGGTGGGAGCTGTCCCACGTCTTTGGGGATGGAAACCCCTACCGGGGGGAGATAGTGTGGTTCGGTCGCTACATTGACGACCTCCTCTTTATATGGGGTGGGTCAGAGTCTACCTTGGTGGAATTTACTGAGTATCTAAATCATAATGATGTTGGCATTGAGTTCACCTCGGAGATACAGATCTCCTGGGTGAATTTCCTGGATATTACCCTAATGGGCATTCCGGGTCAGAGGATCAAGACTGATGTGTATCACAAACCTATCGCAGGTAATTCATTGCTCCACGCCTCAAGTTGTCACCCACGCAGGGTCTTTGGAGGCGTGGCCAAGAGTCAGTTCATCCGTCTGAAGAGAAACTGTTCAGAACCCCAAAAGTATGAAACTCGGGCGGATGAGCTGACTCTGAAATTAAGTGATAGGGGGTACGATACTCGAGTTGTGAGGAAGGCAAGAGAAGTGGTGAATAAGATACCTAGAACACGACTTTTGGATACAAAGGGGAAAGTAACTAATTGTGACTCTCTGTGCAGCCCTGATACAAGGGTGACTTTTATCACCGAATATTCCAGACAGTACGAGGAGGTTTGTCAGGTTGTGGGAAAACACCTTAAATTACTGACAGCCGATGACGGTTTGGTAAGGGTGATAGAACAAGGAGTCAGGTTTGCATACAGAAAGAGCAAGACTGTAGGGAATTATGTGGCACCCACAAGGTTAGGGAGTGCTGAAGGAACAGCAGCTCCCTCATCTTGGCTTACTAGTCTAGGGATGTACAGATGTCATCACCGTACATGTGTTGCATGTGAGAAGGTAAGCGTGGGGAGTTCCTTTGTCTCCACGATGACGGGTGAGCTGTTCAGGATCAAATTCTGCCTTAATTGTAGACAGACATTCGTCATTTACCTTATCACATACAACAGTTGTTCCCTCCAATATGTAGGACTTACCACCAGGGAGGCAAGAACACGTATTAAGGAACACCTGTCAGACATTAGGATAGGTACTATGACAACTCCCCTGGTTAGGCATTTTGTTGACATACATCAGAAATCCTCTAAATCGTTTACTTGGACCATCATTGATAGGGTCCCACCCAAGAAGGGTCTGACTGATCGGGTTGGTAGACTAGGGGAGAGAGAGAGGCCTTCTGGATTTTTAAGTTGAGAACCAGAACTCCAGAAGGCCTCAACTCTGAGTTCGACCTTATCAATTTCTGGTCCACACAACGGAATTGATTGGGATTATTATTATTATTATCATCTTTCTTTTCTGTTTTGTTTCAAAAAATGTGTATTGTTTAATCTTTAATTTCTATTTATTTTATGTTTATTCACACTTTTAATTATGTTTATTTGATGCATTATTCATATGTATTTTGGATGATTATTGTTTTTCACATTGCTATTTTGTTTGTTTTCCCTCTTGCTTTGTAGGGAGGATTCGATCTGTAACCATTTCGGTGTCCTCACAAGAAGTGGGGTGGTCGATTGCTTCATTAGCATTTTTGAATTGCAAGAGCTGCTATGTATATTGCTGATTGCTTGATTTTCTATTTCTTTATTTCCATTCCTCACTATCCCTTTTGCTTTTGTTGTCTTTGGAATGGATTATTGCATTTCTATCTTGGTATGAGCATTATATTGAATATGACATTATCCCCTTTGTTATCCATCCCCCTGTTTTATTGTCGTGTGAGTGGGTATGTTTAAGATTATTCCCTGTTGAAGAGTAGACATTCATTCAATCATCATTTCCTACTTTCTTTTTTCGGCATTTGCGGAGAGGGGGGGCTCTGAATCCTCTGTCTGAGTATACTATAAATTTGTGCACTCTTTCTCTCAGCCATGCGTGCTGGGACGCAATGTTCTTTTGATTTGTTGCTCTGGAGCGCGACGGGATCTGAGATATCCGCGTCTTACATTGGGACGCTCAGTTTATAGCTATCAGCACCCGACGGGATGACTGAGAGACAGGAAGCATTTGACACAAGGGAGTGTATTGTTTGTTGGTTGCCAGGTTACAAGGGCTACGTCATTCTCCCTTGGGTGTATGTGTCTTTTGCGTGCATACGTTATTCATTCACTATGTTATATCTGATGGGGGTGTGCATGTTTATGATTCTCTGATTGGCCACTAGATAGACAGGTGGGCACGTAAAGTCCGTGCTTATTTTAAATGGCTATGAGTAAGGCTTAGGCCGAAACGTGTAAGCCGTTCATCTTCACACTCCAGCTTTTTTGGTCTCTGTTTTAACCGGGGTTTAGTTACCCTTATGTTGTTGCTTTCTTGCACAATCTTTGTATTTGTCCTATGCTGGAACTCACAATAAATGTTATTCATGCACTACTGCTGCTACTCGAGTGCTTCTCATGTTTCTGTAAAGCATAATTTAAGTTTTTCTTCATAAACAGAAAGAGTCCACAGCTCCATTCATTACTTTTGAGAAAACAATACACAAGCTATAGAGGACACTGAATGCTAAAACGGGAGGGTACAAAGAGGCGGCCCATTCTGAGGGCACCAGGCCTGAAAACTCCTACCCAAACAAAAACCAGCTTCGTCCAAAGCCAAGGAAAAAGGAAAAGGCCCAAGGACACTGACCCGCAGAAGTCCACAACCTTGCTAGAGACTGCAGGAACAAGAATCAACTGAGCCAAACAAGCCTCAGAAGAGACACTGTCCCCTGATAGTCGGTCCCACAACAACACACCCCTTACTAGAGAAAGGGTTACACCACCAATTTTGCCAAAAAGGAGATACGGACACGGATAAGACATACAATAAAGGACTCCAGAGAATCACAAAGTGGGGCACAAATGAGCCCCAAGGACACAAAGCTAGAACCCCAAAAGCCAGGGCAAAGCTAACAATAACCCAACCATAACGCAGAAACAAAGGGAGACAGACCCAAATCCCAGTCTGCACAGCATCCAAGTGATCAAGAAACCTGGAGTCTGAACAGAGAAGAGAAACTTCCCTAAGCAGAGTGTATCCACACCCTAGAGACACCTGAAAACAAAGGTCTCCAAAAACCTCTGAAAAACAGCTCAGAATACCTAAATATATTGAAAACCTAAGCCTCGCACTCCAAGCTCATTTAGGCGAACACCTGACAACACCTGAAGAGCCAAAACACCCTTATGTTGTTGCTTTCTTGCACAATCTTTGTATTTGTCCTATGCTGGAACTCACAATAAATGTTATTCATGCACTACTGCTGCTACTCGAGTGCTTCTCATGTTTCTGTAAAGCATAATTTAAGTTTTTCTTCATAAACAGAAAGAGTCCACAGCTCCATTCATTACTTTTGAGAAAACAATACACAAGCTATAGAGGACACTGAATGCTAAAACGGGAGGGTACAAAGAGGCGGCCCATTCTGAGGGCACCAGGCCTGAAAACTCCTACCCAAACAAAAACCAGCTTCGTCCGAAGCCAAGGAAAAAGGAAAAGGCCCAAGGACACTGACCCGCAGAAGTCCACAACCTTGCTAGAGACTGCAGGAACAAGAATCAACTGAGCCAAACAAGCCTCAGAAGAGACACTGTCCCCTGATAGTCGGTCCCACAACAACACACCCCTTACACCACCAATTTTGCCAAAAAGGAGATAAGGACACAGATAAGACATACAATAAAGGACTCCAGAGAATCACAAAGTGGGGCACAAACGAGCCCCAAGGACACAAAGCTAAAACCCCAAAAGCCAGGGCAAAGCTAACAATAACCCAACCATAACGCAGAAACAAAGGGAGACAGACCCAAATCCCAGTCTGCACAGCATCCAAGGGATCAAGAAACCTGGAGTCTGAACAGAGAAGAGAAACTTCCCTAAGCAGAGTGTATCCACACCCTAGAGACACCTGAAAACAATGGTCTCCAAAAACCACTGAAAAACAGCTCAGAATACCTAAATATACTGAAAACCTAAGCCTCGCACTCCAAGCTCATTTAGGCGAACACCTGACAACACCTGAAGAGCCAAAACACTGCACTCTACCGTCATCCAAAGACGACTCCCAAGAATGCAGCCAAACTTTCCCACAAGATATGAATGTGGAAGATAAACAGAGCCCCCAAAGGAAGGCTAACCAAAAACTTGCATAAGCCGATTACTAAATTAGCAGAGCAAACAGATCTCAGATCCTGCTACAAGCACCAGACCAGCCCAAGCGACAGGCATGTCGTATAGACAAGGGTAAACAAGGAGATCCCAAACCCCAAGCCCCCTGGGGAATGGAAAATGGAGAGGAGCTCACCCCCCCCCAACAGAGCTTGGGTGCCAACCCAATCCGCTCCTCCAAAATTAAGGGCACTCCCAAGGAGAACCCCCTGGGTCTTGGTATAGAAAAGCGCAAATAGACCCCCTTAGGAAGTCCTGGCACAATACCCCTGTCATCGTCCACATGGAGACTTAAATCTCCAACAGTCAGAACAGAACAAGCCACAGAGCCGCAGTATGCTGCCCCCTGTATAACATCAATAAAAGTTACTTGCTCTGACCTCCTGCACGCAGGGCAGGAAAACAACTCTCCAGAGAGGAAACCCCCCACCAAAAAAACCCACCAACCAGTACTGAGGTAGTCCAACCACCCCCAAAAGGGGAGGGAACGGACAAAAACAGCGCCCATGCCCACAATGACATGAAGAAGCCGTAGCCTAAATCAAAGTCCAGGACCGAATGACGAATCATCCAGACACAACTGTTGATTGCAACAGAGAAAAACTCCCTCACCAAAAAGGGAAGCACATTTTGCCCGTAAGGTCATACAGTCACCCACTGAAAACACTGGGTCGTCCCAAACCAGTCCGACAGGATCATAAAATCTCCAGACTTTCCAAGAAGGATCCGAGAGAAGAACCCTGTCCTGAACAGTCCACAGGAACCTAAGTTACCAGACATTCAAAGAAGAATCAGTACAGGAACCTGGACCATTCTTAAACAAACTATACGCCCAGGAGAGCAACAGATACCCAGTCTGAAGCAGAGCAGACATCACAGGGAATATGATCCGGGCTAACCCGGAAAATGGGTGCAGGATTCACTTGTAAAATTCCAAGCCCAAAATCAAAGAGAACACCCCTAGTAGGAGACAAACTCCCTACCAAAAAGGAGCAAGCCACTCTAGAGCCCCAGGCACAATGGACAACACTCCTGAAGTCCAAGACTAAGGGAATGTTTACGAGTACAAAGCCACTCAAAAAAGAGTTCAGATATAGACTAGTCTCCATAATCCTCTCAGATTATCTTTCCATAGGCCACACACAAGTCCTGGCGAAAAATCTGAAGCGAAAGCTTGCAGTGGAAAGAAGGAGACAACACAGTCTATCGTTTCCAATATAGAAATGACTAACGCCCGGAAGCAGAAAGAGCCGCAAGGCCCCCAATTTCCTAACATAAAATGGCCAAAAGCCGTCAAGAAAAACAGGACCCGAAGGAAGAGAAATATAAAAAGGGAACAAATCCTAAAAGGACAAACCCAAGGAAGCCTCGGAAAGCAAGTCCACCAGAAACTGGCACAATGAAGGACCTAAAATCTTCCGAACCTCCAACCCCCTACGGGGTGGAGGGTATGCTAGTTCCCAGAGAATGTTGCAGTGGATCTCAACAGAGCCCCAGCTGACTAAAATTAAAAAGGCCAATGAGGACTGAATACAATCCCCCATGCCCCTAAGCAAACCAAGGACCATTGTGTCCTCTTCGATGTTAGCTATAACTTGAAACAAAGAACATGGAAAACAACACATTAGTGGTGAGAACCACTCGGTGCCCCAGCCGGACCAGCCAGGCATAACGGGCGCCACATGTCTGATATAGACCTCAAAGACAGAAGGATCTGTACCTGTCAGGACCAGCCTGAAGCAAAGGGCACCCAGAACTGTCAAAGGCCACACAAGTCACTCCCTAGAAGGGAGAGATAAACAAACAGACAAACCTAGGACAAAAACATGTCCTCACTCTTGAAAAAAACGTCTATAGAAGTAACAGAGCGACCACAAAATTGCGAGTATCCAGTCCAGAAAAGAAAATTTCCAAATGAAATACAATAACAAAATCAAATAAAATCCATACTTACCGGATTATATATATATATACAAGTTATTGCCCAGGAAGAACGGACACCCCCGCAAGACCAGCCCAACAGGGATTCAATACTTCCAAGCTCCAAGGATACTCAAATAAAAGGAGACTTCGTGCATGCCATTCGAAGAGGAAGACTGAGAATCCACCAACCCATTAAGAGTGGGATCCTCCAGCATTGCCAAAAGGTGCCTTAGTAGAACAGGAAGACATGCCAGTCTATAACGAAAGGCAAAACTTACCTCCCCCGGGGCAAATGAGGACCCTGGCCCTGAAGGTTGCCCCCTGAAGCCTCAGGGGCAGTCGCTCCTCCAGAAGGCTGAACTGGACCAAGCGATCCCACGCTTGATGAGCCTTGGTTAACAGAACACGGACAATCTCGTTAACACACTCCTGGGAGCTGTAAATGCGCCAGTACCAAGGATATGGCCATGCGGAACCATGGCATAACCTCTGGAGGAAACAAGCCACTTTCTAGAGAAGGATAAGCAGCGTTTGGGTCACCTGCATGCGTAGTAACGGACGGCTGTAAGGAACGCGCCTCTCGAGAAACAGAATCCCCAGAGGCAGATGGCACAGTTTACCCCTGAATCCCCAACCACGAGGAACGGAGCACTCTAAAACGGCATTCGGAACATAACTGATGGGCATGTATCACCCGGGCCAATTCATATTCTCCGCAAGAAGTAGAATCTGAATCGGAGACATCTGTCTCCAAAAAATCAGAATCCTCCATAACTGAGATACTGAAAAAAATGGACCAATAAGAAAAATATAAACCTTACACCCCCAATGGCTGGGGCACTCACCACCTCCTAGACCCAGACACCAGAGAACCATTTTTTCCCCCTGTCACCACACAGTCAAGAATGCGGAAATAGGCAGCAAAAACATAACCATGCCCGGTCACAAGGTGTACCGTGCAGTCCATGAAAAAGTGCACCAGACCTTAAAGGCGGCGGCACTTGCCATAGGCCATGAGCCTAAGTGTCACTCCATGAGCCTAAGTGTCACTACACATTAGCAGACAGAATCCCATTACAAACATGATTAAAGACCCCCTGTTTAATAACCCCCCTCAGGAGATATTAACCCTTGATTCCAAGTTACAAAGGAGCCTCACTGAGACCCTGTGTTAAAGATATCCCCAAAAGGTTGTAGCCCCTCTCGGATAAACAGTTGTATTAAAGTATGATGAAAGTATAATGAAACAATCTTACCGGAATCTACGCCGTGGAACAGGAACACGGCCATTCAAGTGTGACAGATAGTAGAATCGCTTCTGACATGGACTCTGATGTAAGCGTTTTTTTTTAATTATTTACATGATCAAACGTGTGTGTGCGTGTGTGTATAAGTATATATATATATATATATATATATATATATACACATATATATATATACATACACACACACATACAGTATCTCACAAAAGTGAGTACACCCGTCACATTTTTGTAAATATTTTATTATATATTTTCATGTGACAACACTGAAGAAACGACACTTGATACAATGTTAAGTAGTGAGTGTACAGTCTGCATAACCGTGTGAATTTGCTGTCCCCTCAAAATAACAACACACAGCCATAAATGTCTAAACCATTGGCAACAAAAGTGAGTACACCCCTAAGTGGAAATGTCCAAATTGACTGGTTAGTGTTACAAGGTCTCAGGTGTGAATGGGAAGCAGGTGTGTTAAATTTGGTGTTATTGCTCTCATACTGGTCACTGGAAGTTCAACATGGCACCTCATGGCAAAGAACTCCAAGAATCTGAAAAAAGGAATTGTTGCTCTACATAAAGTTGGCCCAGGCAATAAGAAGATTGGCAAGACCCTGAAACTGAGCTGCAGCACGGTGGGCAAGTAAAACAGAGGTTTCACAGGACAGGTTCCACTTAGAACGGGCCTTGCCATGGTCGACCAAAGAAGTTGAGTGCACGTGATTAGCGTCATATCCAGAGGTTGTCTTTGGCAAATAGACGTATAAGTGCTGCCAGCATTGCTGCAGAGGTTAAAGGGGTGGGGTGTCAACCTGTCAGTACTCAGACCATACGCCGCACACTGCATCAAATTGGTCTGCATGGCTATCGTCCCAGAAGGAAGTCTCTTCTAAAGATGATGCACAAGAAAGCCTGCAAACTTGCTGAAGACAAGCAGACTAAGGACATGGATTACTGGCATCATGTCCTGTGGTCCGATGAGACCAAGATAAACTTATTTGGTTCAGATGGTGTCAAGGGTGTGTGACGGCAACCAGGTGAGGAGTACAAAGACAAGTGTGTCTTGCCTACAGTCAAGCATGGTGGTAGGAGTGTCATGGTCTGGGCCTGCATGAGTGCGGCTGCCACTGGGGAGCTACAGTTCATTCAGGGAACCATGAATGCCAACATGTACTGTGACATACTGAAGCAGAGCAAGATCCCCGCCCTTCGGAGACTGGGCCGCAGGGCAGTATTCCAACATGACAATGACCCCAAACACACCTCCAAGATGACCACTGCCTTGCTAAAGAAGTTGAGGGTAAAGGTGATGGACTGGCCAGGCATGTCTCCAGACCTAAACCCTATTGAGCATCTGTGGGGCATCCTCAAACGGAAGGTGGGGGAGCGCAAGGTCTCTAAAATCCACCAGCTCTGTGATGTCGTCATAGAGGAGTGGAAGAGGACTCTAATGGCAACCTGTGAAGTTCTGGATGAAAAGATATAAGAATATTTACAAAAATGTGAGGGGTGTACTCACTTTTGTGAGATACTGTGTATATATATGGAAAAAAAAGAGGGGGTGTGGGAAAGCGCTGTCAGAAAACTCTTTTGAATCAAAACACGCTGAAAGAGTGATTTAAATTTGAGATTGATAAATAAATGCACAAATCTGTATATGCAGCAAGTGACTTGATAGCCGGCTAAAACTATAAAATGTGTAATTAAGACACATACAGATAATAATAATTGACAGTGTATCACTGCAGAACAAACATAAATATGTACAGGTATAATAAAAGACAGTGTTATAAATAATAAAAAACTGTCTTTATAATGTAAGAATCCCAGTGTAAAGGAGAAAACAATGCTCCGGATATCTCCAAAGTGAGGCAACAGAATGTGAAAAGGATATCCTACTTACGGGACTTAACTTCAATCCAAACACAACACAACCACAATAATAGTGCAATCCTGTTTACTTTATTCTCGAGGTAGCTTCAAAACTCCCCACGGTGTCCCCAATACAATATGCTTACATCAGGAACCCTCAACAATATGAGGTATATAAAGGCAGTAGAATGACCAAATATGGCTTGACCAAACAAACCTCCTGTGTACAGCAGCAGGACGCAATCGTAGTTAGTTTCCAGTAATAGTTAAAAGTTCTAACAAATAGAGACGTAAAATACAAACAAATACGAGTAAAATCTCAAATTAATGTGGATAAAAAACCTGGACACTCAGACTCAGTGTCCCTTAACCTAACGCGGTTTGAAGGTGAATAAAATGAACTCTTCTTCATCAGAGGTACGTAGTGAACTGTAGCCCTGCACTTTTTCACTGGAGGATGCGGCACTCCCCCAGGCAATCGGTGCATCGGATTGGCTTGTCTAAATTGCTTATGATGTAGCAGCTGTCAATCAGCTTGTTCAGCACGTCTACATGTTACGCTAAACTGTCACTGTTAACAAGCTGAAGTCACGTACTCTTATTGAAATGTATGTTTGCTTCTAACAATGTGTTTTAATTTGATGGTGAATTCTAAATAAATTGTGCTTTCCTGGTGGTCTAAATAAAAATTACAGCAGTTAAAAATCTAGTAAGTTAAAAAGACAACCAGTGTTGTACAGAAGATTACTTTCATATATCTCATCTCCCAAGTTCTGTCTTTTATTATACCTGTACATATTTATGTTTGTTCTGCAGTGACAAACTGTCTATTATTATTATTATTTTCTGTATGTGTCTTAATTACATATTTTATAGTTTTAGCCGCCTAAATCAATAGTTACAATTTAAAGTTTACCAGTAAAACTAATCCCTGTGAAATTGTTTTTTTGGATTTGGTCTTCTATCACGAAGGAAACAAAATTTTAACAAAACTGTATAAAAAAGAAACAGATTGCAATGGCTATCTGCATGCCAAAAGCAATCATATAAAATGGATAAATAACATACCGTATGGGCAGTACCAGAGTATCTTTATCAAAGAAGACTTTGATAAAGAAGTACGAGATCTAACTAAAAAACTACTGACAAAAAAATACCCTGCAGGTCTTCTAACAGAAGCTCAAAAGAGAGCAAGGGAATTGGATAGAGGGAATTCTAAAAAGTACTAGAAGTACGGAAACTAAGACACATAGAAAAAGCAGTAAAAACAACTGCAAAAATACAAACAACAATAAGAATAACAGTACAACCCTCATAACAATAAATAATGAAGGGGTAAGAATAAAAAATATATTTGCAGACCGAAACGATCACCCTCGACTGTTGTTATTGGATCAACAGACCCAGTCCTTCACAAAACGATTTGACAAACTAGAGAGGTCTTTTGATGATCTAAGAAAGGACATTGTCACAGTTAATGAGCGAACAGACATTATAGAACGCAAACAGGAAGACCTGCTAGTGGACCATACGAGCTGGGTCAATTATACACAAAATCTGGCGGATCAGGTGTCCTCGCTGGAAGCGAAATTAGCAGATCTAGAGGACCATTACAGACAGAACAACATTAGAATTCGGGGAATCCCGGAGTCTGTGGGCCCTCAGGAGTTAAAAAAATTTGCCCAAGCATTATTTCGAGCTATTACAGGACCTTCAGGGGAACATGATGCGAGAATTGATAGAATACATAGGGCTGCTAGGCCGCAAAACCTCCCGATGGATAAGCCCAGAGACACCATAGCCAGACTGCATTATTACTCCTTCAAAGATAGACTTTTGAAAGTAACTCTGAGGCAACCCCAACTCCCGGAACAATTCAAGGATATATCATTGTACCCAGACCTGTCCTCATTCACACTCCAGCAAAGAAGAAGCTTCAGCGAAACCACCAGAGTTCTGAGAACTCACCAAATTCGATACAGATGGGGATTTCCCACTAAGCTGATCATCACCAAAGATGGCGTTCAACACACTGCCCTTACCCCGCGGCAGGCTCAGGACCTGCTGAGAGTTTGGAATTTACCAACTGGAAATGGAAATTATGACCCTCCCCGCCCACAGAGAGTGGGGCCTCTGCTGAGAGCAGGGGCTCAGGCCTGGAACCCAGGCAGACAAGATCCACTTCGGCAAGATCCAGGTCGGTGACCCAACTTACTACATCATCTGCAGGGGTCTATCGACTACCTACTCATCTCTTCTGAGGGCGGTGTATGGGCTACCTCTCATTGGCCAGCTCTCTATGAGGACTGAGACAGTTTCTGGTGCCTTGGCGTTGCCGAAGTCCTGGTAATGTACCAAAGATTGTCCCTCTTGCTTACTATTCATTGTTCAATGTTTTTTTTACAAGTTATTTGAGTACTGTCAGATCTGTTTTCATACCTTCAGAAGATTGGGATGTGGTCTACCTCCAGTTGACCAACTCTCTATGAGGACTGAGACTGTTCCCGGGACCTTTATGTTGCCAGGGACTTGGTAACGTACAAAAGAAGGATCCTTTTGTTAATGTTAATCATTTAATGTCCATATAAGTACAATTGAATACTGTTAGTTCTGTTTAATGTTCTATCTAAGATACAGAGTTAATATCTAACATAGTGGTGCTCCTGATGATTTTTTTTTCTCCACCCTATATCTCCTCATCTCCCTCATCTTCCCTACTGCTCTCTCTCTCTCTCTCTTCACCTCACTCCTCCCTCTGACTCCCTCTGCTCTAGTCCCTTTCCCCCTTCTCCCTCTAACCCCTCCTTTTTTTCCCCCTTTCCCTTAAGTCCTACTACCCTCCTCCCCCCCACCCTTCTTCTCTCACCTTCCTTTCCTCCGTCCTTCCCTAACCCTACCACCTCTCTCCCCTTGCCCACTTTGCTCTTCTTCGTTCCTCCCTTCTTTTCTCCTTCCTTCCCTCTCTCTACCTCTCTCCCTCCTGCTTCTCCACCAACATCGTTCCCTTTGTCCCATATTCTCCCCCTCCCTATTCTACCCACTAGTTTCCTCACCTTGTTCTTGTACTAACCCTCTCCCCTTTTCGCCCTTGTCCCTGGACCAGACCCTTTACCCTCCCTGAGATTATGCAAAAGAGGGGGAAAGGTCTTGGTAATCTCTATCCCCTTGTGGATACCTCCTGACGCACTGACAGGTTGTGACTATGCTTGAGGAGAAGCTTTCCTGATAGGGAGAGCCGAGGGAGAAAGTTGTTTAATGTGAAATGTCAAATGTTGGGAATGTATTGCTTTATTTTCTTTCCACTTCCTTCCCCCCCTCTCCCCTCCTAGCCCCCCAGTTCCCTGGTCTCTTCCTCTTGCCTTCTCCCTCACTGTCTGCATCCCTTTCTCTCTTTTCCCACAAGGCACTCTCACTCCCCGCCCACCTTGGGTACACCCCTTACCTACTGCTTTTTAAGGTGTTGCTATTGCTATTTATTACTATTTGCAGATGTCTATATGAATGTTTGTATTTGCCTGCTTCCTACGACCTGCATGTGCCACCTGATGCCCGTCATTGCCCCTTAGAAGTCTTTGGATCTTCCGCCTCCCCTACTTACCCGGGGTGCGAAAGTATAGTATAGGTCCATTCACTTCCTTCCCACCAGCCCTAGTACCCTTTGTCTCCCTCCCCTCTTCTCCCCCTCCTCCACTGCCCCTTTCCATCTCGCCCTTTCCTTCTCATCAGCCCTTTAGGTTAACTGGCCGCAGCACCTTATGTGAGAAGTTTAATGTTTGCACAATATGCATCGGTGGTGGAGGGGAGCCTTTGAGTTGTCTTCTCCTCCACTCCCTCCTTTCCTCCCCCCCCGGGGGTGGTTATTTTTGGTGCGGTTAGGGATTGTTTATTCTATCCTCCGCACTCTCTATTTGGCAGAGTGTAGTAGCCTCTGCCCAGCCTGAAGAACCTAGTAAATTCCAGTGTGTACCTCTCCCCCGATTCCCTTTATCCTGGCCTGTTCCCTCTCCTCTTTTTTTTTTCTCTCTACACCCTACAATGAGAATCGGCACGCTAAATGTTCGGGGTCTTAATTCCCCTACTAAGAGAAGCCTACTTCTTAAATTCCTGAAAACCCAACGTTTAGATGTTGCATATATACAGGAGACCCACTGGACGGAGTCTCGGGCCACCATGTTTCACCCCAGAGATTTCCTGGTTCACTTGTCCTCTACCTTCCATAAAAAGGCCAGGGGAGTTACTGTCTTAATTGGCAGGCATGTCTCCTACGAGCCTATCTATCTTGAATCTGATCCTTCCGGCCGATATATAATATGCGTCTGTCGGCTGGACAAAATTCTGGTTACTCTGGTGGCTCTGTATTCCCCTAATGTCAACCAGACCCGCTTCCTCAGCAACTTACTAAGTAAGGTGAGCCGACTTAAGCAAGGGCATGTTATTATAGGTGGAGATTGCAACCTGGTGTGGGACCCGAGCAGAGATAGAAAGTCACAGAGAAGGAGCCCTCCACATCGGGGGGAGGAGCATTACTCTCACCTCTTTAGAAATGTAGTCTCACAGCACTCGTACCATGACGCCTGGAGGGCCCTGCACCCTGACGTTGACGACTACACCTGTTACTCACCCCCTTCCCAGTCTTTTTCAATGCTTGATTATTTCTTCTGCCACTCGTGGACGTTGCAGACGGTGGCGGCTAGGATCATACCCTGTGTATGGTCGGATCACGACGCAGTGGTTGTAGATATCACTTTCTCCCCCTCTGGGGAGGGTGGATGCTCCTGGCGCTTACCGGAGTATCTCCTTGCGGACTCTCAGGTCCCTCTCTGGATACGGGAAATAGAGGGGTTTCTCAGTATAAATGACACGGGATGCACATTGGCACTAACTTTGTGGGCGACGCTTAAGGCCTATCTCCGCGGACTCTTTATGCAAAAGTCTTCGGAGACTAGAAGGCTCAAAGGGGCTAGCTTAGCCCAACTCTATCATGATTACTCTATCTCCAGGAGTCAGCTTAGTGGGGCTAGATCGGACTCCCTGATAAGGAAAGTCCAAGCTCTTAAAAAACAGATCGAGGCTTGTGAGCTCGAGAGGGTTCAGAGAGGGCTCTATCTTCTGAAACAGAGATACTACCACAAGGGGGACAGAGCGGATAGGCTTCTGGCCCACAAACTTCAACAGAGAACCTTACTAAACAAGATAGCTTTTATCACAAGAGATAATAGAAAATTCTACTCCCCTAGTGACATAGGAGATGTTTTTGCTGACTATTACAGAGGTTTATATCAGATATCTGATGACCCCTGTTCACACTGCGCCAGCGTACGCTATTCCTGAGTTCCTCAACAAACCTCAACTGCCGTGGGTTCCTGAGGACCTGAAAGACCTTCTCACTGCCCCTATCTCGGCGGAGGAGATTGAGATGACGGTTAAGAGCCTTAAGGCACACAAATCTCCAGGACCAGACGGATTTGATGCCATGTTCTACAAAAAATTTGTGGCTCAACTGTGTCCCATCCTTACCCGTGTGTTTGGTGAGGCCATGGTCGGTGGTAGGTTCCCTCAAGATTTCTTGGAGGCATCAATTATAACTATACCCAAACCCGGGAAGAACCCTGAGTTCTGTGAGAGTTACCGCCCAATATCTCTCATAAATGGCGATGTAAAATTATACACAAAAATTCTGGCCTCGAGGCTAAATAAAATCCTTCCGGTCTTGATCCACCCAGATCAGGTGGGATTCACCCAGGGACGCCAGGGCTCAGACAACACTAGGCATCTGCTGAATATTTTTTTTGAGACAGCTGCACTCGGAATCCCACTGGTTACCCTGTCGTTAGATGCTGAGAAAGCATTCAACAGGGTCCGGTGGGAGTACATGGTCAAGGTCTTGCATTCTTTCGGGTTTCCTTCTGCTTTCATCACGGCGGTAATGGCCCTGCACTCGGACCCATCTGCTAGAGTGAGAGGATTGGGGTTTGTATCTAGAGCTTTTAAGATTAAGAATGGCACAAGACAGGGGTGTCCTCTGTCGCCACTTCTTTTTGCCCTGATGATGGAACCTCTGGCGGCCAGGCTCCGGGCGACCCCCTCTATCCAACCCCTAGTGCTACACGATATCCCGCAAGTCCTAGCGCTATTTGCGGATGACTTGACAATATTCCTATCTGAGCCGGAAGAATCGCTCCCTGAGCTATTCAAAATATTGGCTGAGTTTGCTAACCTGACATATTATAAACTTAACTATACTAAGACTGAGGCCTACACTATAGGCTTGCCCGAAACTACACTGGAGACCCTGAGGGGATCTTACCTGTTCAAGTGGTCCATTGAAGGACTAAGGCACTTTGGGGTGATGCTCTCTCATGATCCCAAACAAATTGTGACTGCAAATTATCGGTCCCTTCTCAGAGAGTTTCAGCAGACGGTTACGAGCTGGAAGGTCACAGAGGTTTCGTGGACGGGTAGGTCGCGGCTGTGAAGATGCTCCTACTCCCAAAACTGATTTACTTCTTTAGGTGCCTCCCGGTTCCTGTCCCGGCATATCTCCTCAACCACTTTGTCTGTCTTTACGAAATACGTATGGAAGGGGCGTCACGTAAGGCTACCATTGACCCAATTACAAAAACCAAAAAGGTGCGGGGGCATGTCTGTGCCAAATATCACATTATACTACAAAGCTGCTATTCTCTCGTATATAGCTGCTTGGGGGGTGAGGGATTGCTCCTCTGGGTGGTTCCAAATAGAGCAGGGATCGCTGCCCGCCGGAGTAGACTTGGCCGACCTTATTTGGATCCCGGACCATGCAGAGGTGCTGAGCGGAATACATAGCCGCATAATCAAGACCTGCCTAAAACTTTGGAGGGAGCTGAGGTCTCTCGACTCGGTTGCTCTGCACCCCTCCCCAATACACTCTATTAAAGCTTTGCTATATTGCCTCCCTGACTCTCATCCCAAGAAATGGGAGGCCTTAGAGATCAGACTACTGTCGGATCTATATAGAGGAGACGTATTAGCCATCCCGCCCCACACTTATCCGACAGACAATTTCCCTAGAGAGTTACAGTTCGAATATCTTCGCCTGGTTTCACTCCTTCTATCTTGGGGATTTCAGAAATCGAACATGCGAGTCCTCACCAAGTGGGAGAGGAGATGGCTGACGGGCAGACCTTTGCGGGGTTCCCTGTTGCTCCATTACAGAACTCTCCTTAACTCCCCTCGTTTCATAAAAACTCAGTCCACAGAGGATTGGGAGAGGGACTTGGGGGTGGTGGCTCCAGATGGGAAGTGGCAGCGTGCTCTCCAGGATGTCAATGCAGCGGTTCAATGCTCTAACTTGTTTGAATTATATCTTAAAATCCTACTTAGGTGGCATTGGGTCCCGACCAGGTTGCATAGAATATACCCCTCCTGGTCAGCGGACTGCTGGAGGGGCTGCGCACAGCGCGGTACACACCTACACATCTGGTGGGAATGCCCCAGACTGGGACACTTTTTGACCCAGGTAGCGGAACTACTCCAGAGGTTGGGTCTCACCGACAATCTCACTGGAGATATGGCGCTCTTTCATCTTGGACTGCAGAACCTCCCAAAATCATCCTGACTACAAGGTGTTATTATCCTCCTGACGGCAAAACTTGTTATAGCCAGACAGTGGGCGAAACATACCCCTATCACGCTGACCCCAGTCCTAGAGTCCCTAGATTACATTAAAAAAAATGGAAGAATATGCGCTGAGGGTCGCTATGATTTCTACTGTTCTATCTGGTTGGTATGGGAGGAGTATAGGTGGGCTAGAAATATCAGCAGTTCGGCGGGAGGCCGGGCGGATGCATAGTTCCTAAGACTGAACTGGATTGTTGGTGGCCCGACCACTCCTCCAAGCCTTCTGGAATCTCCCCACCCCCCCCCCCCCCCTTTTTTTTTTTTTCTTCTCTCTCTCCCTCTCTCCCTTTCTTTCCCCTTCCCCGTGCCCCACCTCCCAACAGCAGTTCTTCGGGTTTTCCACCCCCCATTACCACGATATGCTCATTAGATGTTTTTTTACGCTTTAAAGTTTAAGAATTTCTATCCTGTATATCTTGGACGATTACATTCATGTAGCATTTGATTCCTGTTTTATATGACTCATAATGAGAATCTTTGAGTCCGAGAACTATGTCTCCTGATGAGTACCAGTTTCCAGATCCCGTGAGTGGATCTACTTTACACTGTTGACGTTTGAATGCTCTGTTATTTAACAAAACAAATGAGGCATCACTAAGGTCAATACCATGTTCCCATTACTGTTCTGTGTATACATGTTTTAAATAAGGAATTAATGTCATGTACTATTGTCTGAGATATTGTCCTTTATACCGTGATTGTAACTCTGACTTCTTTTATTGCCTCAATAAAAATATTTATTATAAAAAAATAAAAAAATATATATTGAGAAAACACTGGCATATTTTAAAACGAGATTCATTACTTAAAGATATTACAGAACAGGAACCATCAGTGGTTTATAGTTGAAATAAAAATTTCAAATCAATTTTGGCCCTAAGTAAATTAAAGTCAATTTCTGTCAATAACAAAACTGGCTAGGGGAGAAATCCAATGGATTTTTTAAATGCAATAGACTAAATTGTGAGGCTTGTATCCCTCATTACAATGCAACCAAACCCAGTTTTTACATCCAGTCTTTTACATCCACCACATTTGGTCAAACCTTTGAAATAACATGCCAGATTATGTGATATACCTTCTTCAATGCAACTGTAACCTGCAGTTTATAGGCAGAACAACACGCCCATACAAGAAGAGGTTAGTTGAACACATAACATCAAGGCAGGTTTAAAAGCACACAACTTGTCTGTACACTACAAGAACTTTCACAACAAAGATCCAAAATGCTTAAGAGGAACGATTCTGGAGCATGTCCTAAAAAATAAAAAGGGGGGGGGGGACCGCAACCTCAAATTAAGGCAAAGAGAAACCTATTTGATCCCCACCTTGGGCACATTGGTTCCAAGGGCTTTAAATAAAGATATAGATCTGGCTGCCTTTTTAACATAATTTTTAACATAATTACCAGATCATATAAGAACAATTGGGTCTGCCCCCCCTTATAAATATTGTTAATATTAATTTTAATGGTTATAGTAATATTAAAATGAAAATTAAAAACTATAATGGATCCTTCTAACATACAACTACCAATAGATTGTTTAATCTAAGATTAGATAAACACAAAGGGATTATAGTAATTAAAATAAAGGCTACATTCAGCCTTCAGTGGACAATATTCCTTTTCCCTAGATTTTTGTATTTATTTTTATTTATGTTTGTAAAGATAAGGTTTATCATAATTAAAATAGAGAGCTAATCAAACTACTCTAAAATGACAGGATAAGAGTTCTATACATATAGACTAAATTCATAATCACTAAAAGGAGCAACTTTTTATGTCTTTTTGTTGTTTTATCTCTGTTTTTCCCACGCTGTTGTATCATGTTTTTTGTATGAATACGAACAATGCCTTAATATAAGTAGGTATAAGATTAATATTGACAAGGCACACTACAAACAATTAAATGTTCAGCAAATACTAAAACAAAGATATCTGCAGAACTTGGGAGGCGAGATATATGAAAATTGTCTTCTGTACAAAACTGGTTGTCTTTTTAACTGCCGAAATTTTCATTTAGACCACCAGGAAAGCACAATTCATTTGTAAATCCCCCTCAAATTAAAAAACATTGTTAGAAGCAAACATACATTTCAATAGGAGTACGTGACTCCAGCTTGTTATTAACAGTGACAGTTTAGCGTAACATGTAGACGTGCTGAACCAGCTGATTAACAGCTGCTACGTCATAAGCAATTTAGACAAGCCAATCCGATGCACTGATTGTGTGGGGGAGTGCCGCATCCTCCAGTGAAAAAAAGCGCAGGGCTACAGTTCACTACGTACCTCTCATGAAGAAGAGTTAATTTTAATCACCTTTGAAACGCGTTAGGTAAAGGGACACTGAGTCTGAGTGTCCAGGTTTTTTATGCACATTAACTTGAGATTTTACGCATATACGTTTGTAGTTTACGTCTCTGACTATTTGTTAGAACTTTTAACTATAACCAGAAACGAACCACGATTGTGTCCTGCTGCTGTACACAGGTGGTTTGTTTGGTCAAGCCATATTTGGTCATTCCACTGCCTTTATATACCTCATATTGTTGAGGGTTCCTGATGTAAGCATATTGTAATGGGGACACCGTGGGGAGTTTTGAAACTACCTCGAGAATAAAGTAAACAGGGTTGCACTATTATTGTGTTTTTCTTCTTTTACTCCACTCATGCCTGGAGGGAAGTTTCTCACTCCACACCACAAGAAGCACTGAAGTCAGCGACCTGCAAGTTTTCTACGGATCAGGCGGCGGATTTCGTTTGCAGTTCTTTACCCTGGCTTTCCTGGATTGCACTTACTTACCTCATATGGATTGAGGTTAAGTCCTGTAAGTAGACATCCTTTTCACATTTTGGGGTGGCTTATTTAACCTGTTGCCTCACAGATATCCAGAGCATTGTTTTCTCCTTTACACTGGGACTCTTACATTATAAAATTGTTTTTTTACTATTTATAACACTATTTTATTATGATACAACAAGGGGAATACCCAAAGGTAGTTCAAGCAACTCTTTAAGAGTGATATTGCCCAAAAATCACACTATAAAATAATAAAAAACAACAAAGGATAAGAGTGCGCTAAAAAAACTCTACCACTAGTAAATAAAAATATAAGAAATGTTTAACACTGTATCACAGTAGTCCTATTAAATATTGAATTAAAAAAATCATTTAGAAATATAAATACAATTAATAATTTTAAAAGTATATATTTAATGGCAAATTACTAAAACCATATTGATACCAAAATATTATTCATAGATAAAATAAGGTGCACCTTATAACAATACATAAACATTCATATGCATATTATAATATAAAAACTAGTAATTCATAGATACAATCTCATAGAATTGTTGTTACTACTAATAAAAACTTGCTCTACACCCGCAAAGTATCAAACAGATGGAATCCTTATAATCCGCGTATTGTGGATCGTAAATTAATCCAAAGTATCATATAGTTCACTTTGAAGTGTTTATAAAGTAGCGTCTTAGTGGCACAAATGTTTCAGTGTTCAGTATATAAAAGCCCAAGAAGAATGACTCACCAGAATACGAAAGGTAGAAGTTTAAATACCTTTCTCTGACGGTGCTTTGCTTTCTCTCCTCACAAAGGTTCAGCGTTCAGCTAGCCGTTACCAGTGTTGTTGCATGTCACGTTCACGTGTTACGCTGATCCGCCAATCGATGGGTCAGATAACCGGTGTTCAGATTTTCAAAACAGGGCTCCACTCAGATCGATAGATGTCGATACAAATTTTACTTGACACGACACTGATGTATAGATATCCAAAGCACTCCAGGCTGTGTCTTTATAAACAAAGAATGCTCCTTCCGTAGTCGCCACTCAAATAGCGGTTTCCAAATCCAAGTTCAAACAGTATCTGTAAATAGCTGGCCAGCTTTCACAGGTCTGCTCATCTACGCATTTCAGCCCGAAAGCTTTTATCAAGATGAGCCTGTGAACTTCCCATCATGCTTATATACCATCTTTCTTAAAGTGACAGATTTCTTTAATCCGGACTTCAAAAGTTTTTTGGTCAAGCAAACTCCTTTTTATAAATTCATAGTTTATATGTAGTTAATACACATTTTCCTACACAATATATACTTCGATATAAACACAAATTTAATTAAAGCAGTAGCAAATTAAACTTCCAGAGGATAGTATATATACACATATATATATATATATATATATATATATATATATATATATATATATATATAAACACAAATCATATAATATAACTATGTAGAGATATATAAAAATTGTGCTATTCTTCTGGTGAAAATACTATTAGGTGCAAATAACAATAATGAATTTTTTAAAATAAAAAATATTTCTTTCCTTAATTTTTTTTTATTTCATTAAAAAATTTCATTAAAAATCTACTCCAGAAATTAAATATCCACAATTTAAAAATAATTAAATGGTATAGTTTATATAAAGGGATTCAGATCCAATTCTGCATTTAATCCTAGGGGGTCCAGGGTCTTAAAGTTAAAAATCAATTCAGCTTCTGTTTTAAGCAACCTTTTATTTAAGTCACACCCTCTCCAGACCTGTGCAATCTTCCTTAGACCCCAATATTTTAATCCCTTAGGATTTTGATTATGCATTTCCTTAAAGTGCTTGGAGAGCAGATGTCCTTCAAATCCATTTTCAATATTAAGAAGGTGTTCCCTAATTCTATTCCTCAACATACGTGAGGTCTCACCTAAATATTGTTTCTTACACGGACATTCTATTAAATAGACTACATTCTTATCAGAGCATTTTATTAGATCTCTAATTTTATATTCTGTGTTACTGTTGATTTAACACTGCTTTTCTTGCAGCTTTATTTACACGCTTTACATGGAAAATAGCCCTCTATTTTATTTCCTTTTAAATCTACATCAATACCATCCATTATTTTAGGTTTAAAAGTGCTAGGTGCTAATATAGTTTTCAAATTCCTTGCTTTCTTAAAAACTATTCTTGGTCTGTCAGTAAGGGATTCCCCTATATATGGGTCTCTTTGCAATAAATGCCCATGTTTATTCAAGACAGCCCTTAATTTATTATGATTAATATTAAAATCAGTAATGAATGGTATATCTAGTGTTCCCTCTTGACATTCTTTTAATGTTTTGCCCTGTAAAAGTTCATTCTGTGATTTCTCTTTAGCTGTTCTTACAAGATCCATGTTGTATCCTCTCTTTTTAAATTTTCCTTCTAAAATGGTTGCTTGTTGTCAAAATCCTCTAATTTACGGAGGGGGCCAAGCTTGGCAGCAGCTAAGATGGCTGCATAACTCCACAGCTCCGTCAATCTGCACCACTAAATCTATATAATTTGCCTGATTGCCGCAATTCTATTGCGCTTGAAGCTGACAAGAACCACGCTAAACACTATGCTATTGCAGAGCTAACCCTCTGCCACCTTCTGATGCCTCACGGAGGTAAATAACAGGCAGACCGACCCTGCACGGCCTTCTCAGACACGCTGCCTCCCCGGAATCCCTTATGCGGCATACCGCCGTCCACGTCAGATAAGCAGACCGGCCGGGAGAGCACTAACGCCTTCCCAAGACCCACTCACAGTGAACAATACTCACGGCTGGAGATTGTGCAACGCGGAGGGGGCCAGATCCATTATACGCGCCAGAGCCTTTCATTAGGAGCGCACCCTAACAGAGGACCTCAGGGACCGGAAGCGGCCATTACCTACTCAGAACAGTAAGCACTCTGCGGTCACCGCACATAGTTTTCCCCTACAGCGATACAGCCTCAGCTGACACTGAAACCGGCATTAGACCCCTCTCCCTGCCGCAACCTGTGTGACTTTGTGCCTTATCTTCCCTTAGACAACGCACCAGGGTGAGGTCCTGGGACTGCCGGTGCGGTAAGGGTCGGTTCCCCTGATACATCAGGACACAGTACAGAGCCCTGTGATCCACACAATACCCTAACACAGCTATTAGGGTTAAATGCACTAGCCCTCTGTAACAACCTTCCGGCAATACTGCTAAACCCCCAATCATTCAATAAAGCAACCCTCATATCAAAGAAGGGAGGTGGGAAAAGCAGAAAACAGGTGAATACAGGCTCCCACAAGAAGGGAGGGTATAGGAAGGAGAGAAAGGAAAGAAAAGAAGCTGGAGAGTGGAGAGAGGTGAGAGAGCTTAGATATAAGGGAAAATTCTGCAGCAGCAGGAGAGGAAAGAATTCATCTTTGATCCAACCTCTGTAGCAATATATGAAACTCAATTCTGGGTGAGATTTTCTGGTACAGGATCACACTTAAAGGGACTGTCACCTGCTCTATCGGTGCAACAGAAGTAGCTCAGAGAAGAGAGGTTTATTATATTGTTATCTACAGAACTGCTGTTCGCCATGAATCCCAAACGTGCAGCAAAACTTAAGATATCCAAGATGTCGGGTCCAAAAGACAACCTGGTTGATAATTTGTTCTCCCCCACAGCCTCAAAAACTATGGCGTCTAAAGAAATTGTAATTTCACCACAGAAAAAGTTGCTCACCCCACAGAGATCAACACCTGACACAGAGGAAAGTACTCCTGTACCCAATACAATTCTATCTACACTGGCGTCTAAACAGGATATTGCAGATATCATTCGTTCCTGCATCCGTGAGGAAATTGCCGAGATAAAGCAAGACCTTCACTTGGTGGGCGGCAGGGTGGAGGCATTAGAAGAATTTACAGACCAACTACAGGTAGAAATTAATGAGACACAGGACACAGCGAACCACCATACAGAGATTATTGCTGACCTTTATGACAAGATCGAGGATTTAGAAAATCGTAGTCGCCGGAAGAACTTAAGGATTCGTGGTGTGCCAGAAGCAGTTTTACCTAAAGACTTCCCACTCTATCTCCCCGCTCTGTTCGCTCACCTCAGGAATACCTCACCTACCACGGACATACCATGGGTCAGAGCCCACAGGGCCCTCCGACCAAAGCCCACAGATACGGCGCCCCCCAGAGACATCATTATGAAGTTTAAAGAGTTCCGTGAGAAAGAAGAGCTCTTGAACCTCTCCCGGAAAAAAGAGCCTGTGAAGTTTCGGGGGGTAGTCCTCCAATTTTATCAAGATTTGTCGCAGAGGACTCTACAGAGGAGAAGGGATTTGTCTTGCCTGACCGCACTCCTTCGTCAGAAAAATATAATTTATGCTTACCTGATAAATTCATTTCTCCTGTAGTGTAGTCAGTCCACGGGTCATCCATTACTTATGGGATTATAACTCCTCCCTAACAGGAAGTGCAAGAGGATCACCCAAGCAGAGCTGCTATATAGCTCCTCCCCTCTACGTCATATCCAGTCATTCGACCGAAACCATACGAGAAAGGAGAAACTATAGGGTGCAGTGGTGACTGGAGTTTAATTAAAATTTAGACCTGCCGTAAAAACAGGGCGGGCCGTGGACTGACTACACTACAGGAGAAATGAATTTATCAGGTAAGCATAAATTATATTTTCTCCTGTTAAGTGTAGTCAGTCCACGGGTCATCCATTACTTATGGGATACCAATACCAAAGCTAAAAGTACACGGATGACGGGAGGGACAGGCAGGATCTTTACACGGAAGGAACCACTGCCTGTAGAACCTTTCTCCCAAAAACAGCCTCCGAAGAAGCAAAAGTGTCAAATTTGTAAAATTTTGAAAAAGTGTGAAGTGAAGACCAAGTTGCAGCCTTGCAAATCTGTTCAACAGAGGCCTCATTCTTAAAGGCCCAAGTGGAAGCCACAGCTCTAGTAGAATGAGCTGTAATCCTTTCAGGAGGCTGCTGTCCAGCAGTCTCAAAGGCTAAACGTATTATGCTACGAAGCCAAAAAGAGAGAGAGGTAGCCAAAGCTTTTTGACCTCTCCTCTGTCCAGAATAAACGACAAACAGGGAAGAAGTTTGACGAAAATCTTTAGTTGCCTGCAAATAAAATTTCAGGGCACGGACGACGTCCAGATTGTGCAAAAGTCGTTCCTTCTTTGAAGAAGGGTTAGGGCACAATGATGGAACAACAATCTCTTGATTGATATTCTTGTTAGTGACTACCTTAGGTAAGAACCCAGGTTTAGTACGCAGAACTACCTTGTCTGAATGAAAAATCAGATAAGGAGAATCACAATGTAAGGCCGATAACTCAGAGACTCTTCGAGCCGAGGAAATAGCCATTAAAAACAGAACTTTCCAAGATAACAGCTTGATATCGATGGAATGAAGGGGTTCAAACGGAACACCTTGCAGAACGTTAAGAACTAAGTTTAAGCTCCACGGCGGAGCAACAGTCTTAAACACAGGCTTAATCCTAGCCAAAGCCTGACAAAAAGTCTGAACGTCTGGAACTTCTGCCAGACGTTTGTGTAAAAGGATAGAGAGAGCTGAAATCTGTCCCTTTAACGAACTAGCAGATAAACTCTTTTCTAAACCCTCTTGTAGAAAAGACAATATCCTAGGAATCCTAACCTTACTCCATGAGTAACTCTTGGATTTGCACCAATATAAGTATTTACGCCATATTTTATGGTAAATTTTCCCGGTAACAGGTTTCCTAGCCTGTATTAAGGTATCAATCACTGAGTCCGAGAATCCACGCTTTGATAGAATCAAGCGTTCAATCTCCATGCAGTCAGCTTCAGAGAAATTAGATTTGGATGTTTGAAAGGACCCTGAATCAGAAGGTCCTGTCTCAGAGGCAGAGACCATGGTGGACAGGACGACATGTCCACTAGATCTGTATACCAGGTCCTGCGTGGCCACACAGGCGCTATTAGAATCACCGATGCTCTCTCCTGTTTGATCCTGGCAATCAATCGAGGAAGCATCGGGAAAGGTGGAAACACATAAGCCATGTTGAAGATCCAAGGTGCTGTCAGAGCATCTATCAGCACCGCTCCGGGTCCCTGGACCTGGATCCGTAACAAGGAAGCTTGGCGTTCTGGCGAGACGCCATGAGATCCAGATCTGGTTTGCCCCAATGATGAAGCAGTTGGGCAAACACCTCCGGATGAAGTTCCCACTCCCCCGGATGAAAGGTCTGGCGACTTAGAAAATCCGCCTCCCAGTTCTCCACGCCTGGGATGTGGATCGCTGACAGGTGGCAAGAGTGAGACTCTGCCCAGCGAATTATCTTTGAGACTTCCATCATCGCTAGGGAACTCCTTGTTCCTCCTTGATGGTTGATGTAAGCCACAGTCGTGATGTTGTCCGACTGAAACCTGATGAACCTCAGAGTTGCTAACTGAGGCCAAGCCAGAAGAGCATTGAAAATTGCTCTTAATTCCAGAAAGTTTATTGGAAGGAGTCTCTCCTCCTGAGTCCATGATCCCTGAGCCTTCAGGGAATTCCAGACTGCGCCCCAACCTAGAAGGCTGGCGTCTGTTGTTACAATCGTCCAATCTGGCCTGCGGAAGGGCATCCCCTTGGACAGATGTGGCCGAGAAAGCCACCATAGAAGAGAATCTCTGGTCTCTTGATCCAGATTTAGCAGAGGGGACAAATCTGAGTAATCCCCATTCCACTGACTTAGCATGCACAATTGCAGCGGTCTGAGATGCAGGCGCGCAAATGGTACTATGTCCATTGCCGCTACCATTAAGCCGATTACCTCCATGCACTGAGCCACTGACGGGTGTTGAATGGAATGAAGAACACGGCAAGCATTTAGAAGTTTTGATAACCTGTCCTCTGTCAGGTAAATTTTCATTTCTACAGAATCTATAAGAGTCCCTAGAAAGGGAACTCTTGTGAGTGGCAATAGAGAACTCTTTTCTACGTTCACCTTCCACCCATGCGACCTTAGAAATGCCAGAACTAACTCTGTATGAGACTTGGCAGTTTGGAAACTTGACGCTTGTATCAGAATGTCGTCTAGGTACGGAGCTACCGCTATGCCTCGCGGTCTTAGTACCGCCAGAAGAGAGCCCAGAACCTTTGTAAAGATTCTTGGAGCCGTAGCTAACCCGAAGGGAAGAGCTACAAACTGGTAATGCCTGTTTAGGAAGGCAAATCTTAGATACCGGTAATGATCCTTGTGAATCGGTATATGAAGGTAGGCATCCTTTAAATCCACTGTGGTCATGTACTGACCCTCTTGGATCATGGGTAAGATGGTTCGAATAGTTTCTATTTTGAACGATGGAACTCTTAGGAATTTGTTAAGGATCTTTAAGTCCAAGATTGGTCTGAAGGTTCCCTCTTTTTTGGGAACCACAAACAGATATGAATAGAATCCTTGCCCGTGTTCCGACCGCGGAACTGGGTGGATCACTCCCATTAGTAAGAGGTCTTGTACACAGCGTAGAAACGCCTCTTTCTTTATCTGGTTTGCTGATAACCTTGAAAGATGAAATCTCCCTTGTGGAGGAGAAGCTTTGAAGTCCAGAAGATATCCCTGAGATATGATTTCCAACGCCCAGGGATCCTGGACATCTCTTGCCCAAGCCTGGGCAAAGAGAGAAAGTCTGCCCCCCACTATATCCGTTTCCGGATCGGGGGCCCTCACTTCATGCTGTCTTAGGGGCAGCAGCAGGTTTTCTGGCCTGCTTGCCCTTGTTCCAGGACTGGTTAGGTTTCCAGCCCTGTCTGTAGCGAGCAACAGTTCCTTCCTGTCTTGGAGCAGAAGAAGTTGATGCTGCTCCTGCCTTGAAATTACGAAAGGCACGAAAATTAGACTGTTTAGCCTTTGGTTTGGCCCTGTCTTGAGGCAGGGCATGGCCCTTACCTCCAGTAATGTCAGCGATAATTTCTTTCAAGCCGGGCCCGAATAATGTCTGCCATTTGAAAGGAATATTAAGCAATTTAGATTTAGAAGTCACATCAGCTGACCAGGATTTAAGCCACAGCGCTCTGCGCGCTTGAATGGCGAATCCGGAGTTCTAAGCCGTAAGTTTGGTTAAGTGTACTACGGCATCAGAAATAAATGAATTAGCTAGCTTAAGGGCTTTAAGCTTGTTCATAATCTCATCCAATGGAGCTGTGCTAAGGGTCTCTTCCAGAGACTCAAACCAGAATGCCGCCGCAGCAGTGACAGGCGCGATGCATGCAAGGGGTTGTAATATAAAACCTTGCTGAACAAACATTTTCTTAAGGTAACCCTCTAACTTTTTATCCATTGGATCTGAAAAAGCACAGCTATCCTCCACCGGGATAGTGGTGCGCTTAGCCAGAGTAGAAACTGCTCCCTCCACCTTAGGGACCGTCTGCCATAGGTCCCGTGTGGTGGCGTCTATTGGAAACATTTTTCTAAATATAGGAGGGGGTGAAAAGGGCACACCGGGTCTATCCCACTCCTTGTTAACAATTTCTGTAAGCCTTTTAGGTATAGGAAAAACGTCAGTACACGCCGGTACCGCAAAATATTTATCCAGCCTACATACTTTCTCTGGAATTGCAACCGTGTTACAATCATTCAGAGCCGCTAATACCTCCCCTAGTAATACACGGAGGTTCTCAAGCTTAAATTTAAAATTTGAAATCTCTGTATCCAGTTTACTTGGATCAGATCCGTCACCCACAGAATGAAGCTCTCCGTCCTCATGTTCTGCAAATTGTGACGCAGTATCAGACATGGCTCTACTATTATCAGCGCACTCTGTTCTTACCCCAGAGTGATCGCGTTTACCTCTTAATTCTGGCAATTTAGATAGTACTTCAGCCATAACATTAGCCATGTCTTGCAAAGTGATTTGTATGCTTGGCGCCACAATATCACGCACCTCCTGAGCGGGAGGCGAAGGTACTGACACGTGAGGAGAGTTAGTCGGCATAACTTTCCCCTCGTTGTCTGGTGATATTTTTTTAACATATAAAGTTTGACTTTTATTCAAAGTAACATCTATACATTGAGTGCACAAATTTCTATTGGGCTCCACATTGGCCTTTAAACATAGTGAACAAACAGATTCATCTGTGTCAGACATGTTTAAACAGACTAGCAATAACACTAGCAAGCTTGGAAAAAACTTTTAAATAAATTTACAAGCTATATAAAAAACGCTACTGCGCCTTTAAGAAACATAAAAATGTGACACAGTTGAATTAACAATGAACCAAATAAGTTAAAACAACCAAATTTTAACAGAAAATGTATAAAGTTAGCAGAGGATTGCACCCACCAGCAAAAGGATGATTAACCCCTTAATACCCAAAACGGATAACAGTTGAAATAATAAACGTTTTTATCACAGTCAAACACACTGTCACAGGTCTGCTGTGACTGATTACCTCCCTCAAAACTAGTTTTGGAGACCCCTGGGCTCTGTAGAGACGTCCTGGATCATGGAGGAAGAAATAGGAAGACTGTGACTAAATTTTTACTGCGCAATAAAGCGCTAAAATAGGCCCCTCCCACTCATGTTACAACAGTGGGGAAGCTCAGTAAACTGTTTTTATGCAGAAAAAAACGACAGCCATGTGGTAAAAATCATGCCCATAAAGTTTTATCACCAAGTACCTCAGAAAAAACGATTAACATGCCAGTAAACGTTTTAAAATTGAAAATTATGAAGTGTTATTAATAAGCCTGCTGCTAGTCGCTTTCACTGCAGTGCAGGCTCAAATATTACTTTAATATTGACAGTATTTTCTTAGTGAAATTCCATTCCCCAGAAATACCTCAGAGTATACATACATACATATCAGCCTGATACCAGTCGCTACTACTGCATTTAAGGCTGCACTTACATTACATCGGTATTAGCAGTATTTTCTCAGTCAATTCCATTCCTTAGAAAATAATTTACTGCACATACCTCCTTGCAGGTGGGCCCTGCATGCTATCCCCTGTTCTGAAGTTACCTCACTCCTCAGAATGGCCGAGAACAGCAAGTGGATCTTAGTTACGACCGCTAAGATCATAGAAAACTCAGGCAGATTCTTCTTCTAATGCTGCCTGAGAACAAACAACACACTCCGGTGCCGTTTAAAATAACAAACTTTTGATTGAAGAAATAAAAACTAAGTTTAACACACCACAGTCCTCTCACACGTCCTATCTTTAGTTAGGTGCAAGAGAATGACTGGATATGACGTAGAGGGGAGGAGCTATATAGCAGCTCTGCTTGGGTGATCCTCTTGCACTTCCTGTTAGGGAGGAGTTATAATCCCATAAGTAATGGATGACCCGTGGACTGACTACACTTAACAGGAGAAAAGATCCTTTACAGATGGGGGTTCCCATTCCACCTCTATGTTTTGCATGGTAACAGGAAATTAATATGCAAAGCGCAAGATGACATTAGCAATTTTTGTGCTGCAATGGAAATAGATCCCCCATCGGGGCTCTCAGCAGAAGACTCTGTGGAACCTCCTAGGAAGAGAAAATCGGCTAAACCAGAGCAGGAAAACTGGCATCGAGTGTCCTCCAAAGCCAAGAACACTCAGTCAACGACACTTGCCACCTCTCCAAATTAAGGCCCTTCGTGGGAGGACTTCTCTATAAATGGGACTTTCTCATTATATCCTCCACTTGAGACTCAGAAAGACTGTATTGACTTTTCAGGTTGGATGTTTGGCCGGGTGAAGCGGTAAAGTATGGCAAAGTTTACATATGTTTTGTTAAATGGCTATGTCTGATTTTTTATTTTCTTGCCCTCTCTTTATATGCAATTTATTGTTTGTTTTTCCATATGCAAAAAGTGTATTGTTATTATATAATATATAACATTTATTACGCACTTCCTCTGGCTTCCGGGGTGGGACACCCCCCGCAACGGAGGTTAGATGAATCAGCGGCTAGGCAATAGTCAGATCTCAAACTGATAAGCTATGAAGTGGTTGCGGATTGATTCCTTTCCCCCTTATACAAGGTTTTTTTGTCATATGATCTTTTCATTGTTAAGATACTTTGTACTTACGTGTAATTTCTGCTACTTGCAAAAATTTACCATATTGATTTTAATGTTCATGCTGCGCAGCGGAGGCACGGATATGCAGGATTGTTTTGTCCTTTTTTTTCAGATTCAGGCTACCAGAAAGTTATGGGTCGACATATATCTAGATATCTCTGCACTTTTATCACCATCACCTCCCAATGACTACAAACAATAATAGAACCATAACACTGCTCAGTCAGAACGCCAGGGGTCTTAACTCAGCCCGTAGGAAGGGAGGCGATATAATTTTTTTACAGGAGACTCATTTTTTAAAGAGTAAAGAACCAGGGTACTTTGGGGGATACTACACACAATGTCATAGCTCTTACGACCATAAACGTAATGGCGTCAGTATCCTTTTAAGCAAACACTTACCCTTCGCCCCCATACAAACATACACAGACTCCGAAGGCAGATTTTTATGTGTCACAGGCTTACTGTACGGCTCCCCTGTAACCTTGGTCAGTATGTACTCCCCAAACTCCAGACAGCTCCCTTTCTTAAGAAAATGCTTTGCTCAAATATTAGACCATGGGATTGGTGCCCTTTATATAGGAGGTGACTTTAATATTCCTTTGCAACCGAACCTTGACACCACAAACCCCCGACATTCAATCCCAAAGCGGACAATGCTAGAGCAGACACTGTTTGATGTCTGGAGATTTAAAAACCCGGGAAAGAGGGATTATACCTTCTTCTCGGCTCCACATCGTTCTTATAGTAGAATTGACTATCACATAACAAATCAGAATGGCTTAGCCTATGTCCTCCCCTCCCGACTCTCCCACACTGTCTGGTCAGACCACTCTGCAGTCCTCACACAGCTTCAGTGGCCCTCAGTCCCTAAACCCACCTTCTCCTGGAGGTTGGACGACAGCTTACTTTACTTTCCCGATTTTAAAGATAAAATAGAAAAACTTCTCCCGAGTACTTCCAGCTTAACTCCTTACCAGAGACAGACACCCGGATCGTGTGGGAAGCCCACAAATGTTTTATTAGAGGGGAATTCATTAAATACAAAGCCTATATAAGACAGAAAGCGCGTTCACTATACAAAACCTCCACCGAACTGCTATCTAAACTAGAATATGAACATAAGTGTGCCCCCACTTCCCCACAGATTCTTGCAGACTTAGAAAAGGCAAGAAAGGCAGTACACGACCATCTGCTGCAGGAGGCAAATGTTTTGGCATTAAAAAACAAACAGAAATTTCACTTTGAGAGCAATCGAGCTGGTAAACTTCTGGCCCGCTCCCTCAAACTGAAAAAGTTAAAATCCTTCATACACGAGGTTCGCACCCCTACACAACAAAAAGTGAACACCACGCCCGAGATTCTTACTCAATTCCGGAAGTACTACTCCGAATTATATAATCTACCAAAGCCCACCTCGCCCAGTGACAGATTAAGCACCATAAAAGCATATTTACTAAACACGCCCCTCCCCCAACTCACTACCGCGCAGGTGGAGGAACTAGAAGCCCCTTTCTCAACAATGGAATTATTGGCTGCACTTAAACAACTCCCCATGGGCAAAAGCCCAGGCCCGGATGGTTTTACCGTCGCATACTATAAGAAATTCACAACAACTCTCCTCCCTCAGTTATGCACCTTATTCAACGCCACGGATACTGACCATCCCTTCCTTCCCACCATGCTTGAAGCTCACATCGCTGTTATCCCCAAGCCTGGTAAACCTCCTGACACCCCATCCAACTTCCGTCCTATATCACTATTAAACGTTGATGTAAAATTATATGCGAAATTGATAGCTATCAGAATCAATAAATTCCTACCGTTACTAATACATCTCAACCAAGTTGGTTTTGTGCCTAACAGAGAGGCACGGGACAATACGCTTAAGGTTCTTAACTTGATAGAATATACACAAACTCACAGCATACCCTCTATCTTTCTAGCAATAGACGCCGAAAAGGCCTTTGATAGGCTGGACTGGCTATTTTTGATGTCCACCTTGGAAAGGCTTGGTATGGGGGAGGTCCTGATAGGGAGGATATTTGCCCTCTATACTATCCCGAAAGCTCGTATTAAACTGAACGATACCTTGTCGGATCCCCTTCCCATAATGAATGGCACGAGGCAGGGTTGTCCCCTTTCTCCCCTACTTTTTATCCTTGCAATGGAAGTGTTAGCAGCCAGGGTCCGAGAGAATGATAACATACATGGTATCCAAATTGCAGACACACAATACAAAACTACCCTTTATGCCGACGATGTGCTCTTCTCATTTACCTCCCCTATACAATCTCTTACTGCACTAATGCCGGTCATCAAACAATACAGCAATCTATCAAATTTTAAAATTAACATGTCCAAATCTGAATTCCTCGGAGTGGGGATCACAGGGCAAACGGCTCACCAGATTGTTTCACAATTTCACTTCACACAGAAACAAGACTCCATAAAATACCTAGGGATACAGCTTTCGCTTTCTAGGGATTCCCTATTCCAAATGAACTTCCAGAGCTTACTTAAAACCATTAGGTCGGATCTGATGTCATGGCGGAGCAAAAGTCTCTCATGGCTAGGCAGGATTCAGGCTTTCAAAATGAGCATTCTACCCCGCTTTCTCTACCTATTTCAAACTGTTCCCATACAACTACCCCTTCAATACATAAGAGCTGCACAGGCACTTGTGAATGATTTCACATGGGCATACAAACAGCCTAGAATATCTAAGTCCATAATTTACAGAAATAGAGACAGAGGGGACCTGGGAGTGCCTAATCTTCTATACTATCACCAAGCAGCGCAACTGACTAGAATAGTTGACTGGTGTAAAAATATAAAAGATAAGGAATGGGTGAAGCTTGAGCATGATTTAGAGGGCATTAAAAGCATGGGGGCGCTCTGCTGGACCTCAAGACATCACAGAAATAGATCTCCACTTTCCCCTACCTTAGTGTCAGACACGCTCTCTACATGGGATAACCTAGCTAACCATCAGAGGGGGATTTCATCAATCCCCTCCCCACTGACTCCCCTACTTCACAATGACGACTTCCCACCATTGAAACACAGCTGGATAGGGGATCCTTATATGATTTCAACTGGCCTTCCTTGTTGTCAGGTTATAGAGAGTGGAACCATATTGTCTAAAACTGCGATAGCTGATAGGGGTATACCTTACTTTGTTAGATGGCTGGAGTACCTCCAACTCTCTCACTTCCTCTCAAGTCATAAAAACAAGCCCAACCTTGTTCGCAGTTTAACCCCCTTCGAGGCACTCTGTTGGTCTCCACAAGTGTCAAAGGGCACACTCTCTGCTACGTATAAAATTTTACTCGCAAATCACTCTAAAACTCTCCCGCCCTATACCAAAGCCTGGGAAGCGGAATAGGGTGTGTCTGTCCCGCCAAAAACTTGGGATGTCATATTCCAGCAGATGGGTAAGGCACCCTCATCAATGAGCATCACAGAAACTAATATGAAACTTTTAGGGAGGTGGTACTTATACCCTAGTAGGCTGGCTAAGATTTACCCACAAGCTGACCCTCTTTGCTGGAGAGGCTGTAAATATCTCGGCACTCTTAGTCACATCTGGTGGGATTGCCCTCAGCTTCAACTGTTTTGGAAAGCTGTACATGGGGAGATTCAAAAAGTTCTCTCACAATCTATTCCCATGGACCCCTGGACGATGTTATTTAATAAGCCACCCAGGATCAAATGTAAATATAAAATAGTTTTGCTATACATTCTGCTCAGCAGCGCTAAACTATTAATTCCCAGACTATGGAAAACAGAATTTATGCTTACCTGATAAATTACTTTCTCCAACTGTGTGTCCGGTCCACGGCGTCATCCTTACTTGTGGGATATTCTCTTCCCCAACAGGAAATGGCAAAGAGCCCAGCAAAGCTGGTCATATGATCCCTCCTAGGCTCCGCCTACCCCAGTCATTCGACCGACGTACAGGAGGAAATATGCATAGGAGAAACCATATGACACCGTGGTGACTGTAGTTAGAGAAAATAATTCATCAGACCTGATTAAAAAAACCAGGGCGGGCCGTGGACCGGACACACCGTTGGAGAAAGTAATTTATCAGGTAAGCATAAATTCTGTTTTCTCCAACACAGGTGTGTCCGGTCCACGGCGTCATCCTTACTTGTGGGAACCAATACCAAAGCTTTAGGACACGGATGAAGGGAGGGAGCAAATCAGGTCACCTAAATGGAAGGCACCACGGCTTGCAAAACCTTTCTCCCAAAAATAGCCTCTGAAGAAGCAAAAGTATCAAATTTGTAAAATTTGGCAAAAGTGTGCAGTGAAGACCAAGTCGCTGCCTTACATATCTGGTCAAAAGAAGCCTCGTTCTTGAAGGCCCATGTGGAAGCCACAGCCCTAGTGGAGTGAGCTGTGATTCTTTCAGGAGGCTGCCGTCCGGCAGTCTCATAAGCCAAACGGATAATGCTTTTAAGCCAAAAAGAAAGAGAGGTAGAAGTTGCTTTTTGACCTCTCCTTTTACCAGAATAAACAACAAACAAAGAAGAAGTTTGTCTGAAATCTTTAGTGGCCTCTAAATAGAATTTTAGAGCACGAACTACGTCCAAATTGTGTAACAAACGTTCCTTCTTTGAAACTGGATTCGGGCACAAAGAAGGTACAACTATCTCCTGGTTAATATTCTTGTTGGAAACAACTTTCGGAAGAAAACCAGGCTTAGTACGCAAAACCACCTTATCTGCATGGAACACCAGATAGGGCGGAGAACACTGCAGAGCAGATAACTCAGAAACTCTTCTAGCAGAAGAAATTGCAACCAAAAACAAAACTTTCCAAGATAATAACTTAATATCTACGGAATGTAAGGGTTCAAACGGAACCCCTTGAAGAACTGAAAGAACTAGATTAAGACTCCAGGGAGGAGTCAAAGGTCTGTAAACAGGCTTGATTCTAACCAGAGCCTGAACAAACGCTTGAACGTCTGGCACAGCTGCCAGCCTTTTGTGAAGTAAAACAGATAACGCAGAAATCTGTCCCTTCAGAGAACTTGCAGATAATCCCTTCTCCAAACCTTCTTGTAGAAAGGATAAAATCCTAGGAATTTTTATCTTGTTCCATGGGAATCCTTTAGATTCACACCAACAGATATATTTTTTCCATATCTTATGGTAAATTTTTCTAGTTACAGGCTTTCTAGCCTGAATCAGAGTATCTATTACAGAATCTGAAAACCCACGCTTTGATAAAATCAAGCGTTCAATCTCCAAGCAGTCAGTTGGAGAGAAACCAGATTCGGATGTTCGAATGGACCTTGAACAAGAAGGTCCTGTCTCAAAGGTAGCTTCCATGGTGGAGCCGATGACATATTCACCAGGTCTGCATACCAAGTCCTGCGTGGCCACGCAGGAGCTATCAAGATCACCGAAGCCCTCTCCTGGTTGATCCTGGCTACCAGCCTGGGAATGAGAGGAAACGGTGGGAATACATAAGCTAGGTTGAAGGTCCAAGGTGCTACTAGTGCATCTACTAGAGTCGCCTTGGGATCCCTGGATCTGGACCCGTAACAAGGAACCTTGAAGTTCTGACGAGACGCCATCAGATCCATGTCTGGAATGCCCCATAATTGAGTTATTTGGGCAAAGATTTCCGGGTGGAGTTCCCACTCCCCCGGATGGAATGTCTGACGACTCAGAAAATCCGCTTTCCAATTTTCCACTCCTGGGATGTGGATTGCAGACAAGTGGCAGGAGTGATCCTCCGCCCATTGAATTATCTTGGTCACTTCCTCCATCGCCAGGGAACTCCTTGTTCCCCCCTGATGGTTGATATATGCAACTGTCGTCATGTTGTCTGATTGAAACCTTATGAATTTGGCCCTTGCTAGATGAGGCCAAGCTTTGAGAGCATTGAATATTGCTCTCAGTTCCAGAATGTTTATCGGGAGAAGAGATTCTTCCCGAGACCATAGACCCTGAGCTTTCAGGGGTTCCCAGACCGCGCCCCAGCCCACCAGACTGGCGTCGGTCGTGACAATGACCCACTCTGGTCTGCGGAAGCTCATTCCCTGTGACAGGTTGTCCAGGATTAGCCACCAACGGAGTGAATCTCTGGTCCTTTGATCTACTTGAATCGTCGGAGACAAGTCTGTATAATCCCCATTCCACTGTCTGAGCATGCACAGTTGTAATGGTCTTAGATGAATTCGTGCAAAAGGAACTATGTCCATTGCTGCAACCATCAATCCTATTACTTCCATGCACTGCGCTATGGAAGGACGAAGAACAGAATGAAGAACTTGACAAGAGCTTAGAAGTTTTGATATTCTGACCTCTGTCAGAAAAATCCTCATTTCTAAGGAGTCTATTATTGTTCCCAAGAAGGGAACTCTTGTTGACGGGGAAAGAGAACTTTTTTCTATGTTCACTTTCCATCCGTGAGATCTGAGAAAGGCTAGGACGATGTCCGTATGAGCCTTTGCTTTTGACAGAGACGACGCTTGAATCAGGATGTCGTCCAAGTACGGTACTACTGCAATGCCCCTTGGTCTTAGAACCGCTAGAAGGGACCCTAGTACCTTTGTGAAAATTCTCGGAGCAGTGGCTAATCCGAATGGAAGTGCCACAAACTGGTAATGCTTGTCCAGAAAAGCGAACCTTAGGAACTGATGATGTTCCTTGTGGATAGGAATATGTAGGTACGCATCCTTTAAATCCACCGTGGTCATAAATTGACCTTCCTGGATGGTAGGAAGGATCGTTCGAATGGTTTCCATTTTGAACGATGGAACCCTGAGAAATTTGTTGAGGATCTTGAGATCTAGAATTGGTCTGAATGTTCCCTCTTTTTTGGGAACTATGAACAGGTTGGAGTAAAACCCCATCCCTTGTTCTCTTATTGGAACTGGATGAATTACTCCCATCTTTAACAGGTCTTCTACACAATGTAAGAATGCCTGTCTTTTTATTTGGTTTGAAGATAATTGAGACCTGTGGAACCTTCCCCTTGGGGGTAGTTCCTTGAATTCCAGGAGATAACCTTGAGACACTATTTCTAGTGCCCAAGGATCCTGAACATCTCTTGCCCAGGCCTGAGCAAAGAGAGAAAGTCTGCCCCCCACCAGATCAGGTCCCGGATCGGGGGCCATCCCTTCATGCTGTTTTGGTAGCAGTGGCAGGCTTCTTGGCCTGCTTACCCTTGTTCCAGCCTTGCATCGGTCTCCAGGCTGGTTTGGGTTGAGAAGTATTACCCTCTTGCTTAGAGGATGTAGAAGTAGAGGCTGGTCCGTTTCTGCGAAAGGGACGAAAATTAGGCTTATTTCTAGCCTTAAAAGACCTATCCTGAGGAAGGGCGTGGCCCTTTCCTCCGGTGATGTCTGAAATAATCTCTTTCAAATCAGGACCAAACAGTGTTTTGCCCTTGAAAGGGATGTTAAGCAATTTTGTCTTGGAAGACACATCCGCTGACCAAGACTTTAGCCAGAGCGCTCTGCGCGCCACGATAGCAAACCCTGAATTTTTCGCCGCTAATCTCGCTAATTGCAAAGCGGCATCTAGAATAAAAGAGTTAGCCAATTTAAGTGCATGAACTCTGTCCATAACCTCCTCATACGAAGATTCTTTATTGAGCGACTTTTCTAGTTCTTCGAACCAGAAACACGCTGCCGTAGTGACAGGAACAATGCATGAAATTGGTTGAAGAAGGTAACCTTGCTGAACAAACATTTTTTTAAGCAAACCCTCTAATTTTTTATCCATAGGATCTTTAAAAGCACAACTATCTTCTATGGGAATAGTAGTGCGTTTGTTTAGAGTAGAGACCGCCCCCTCGACCTTAGGGACTGTCTGCCATAAGTCCTTTCTGGGGTCGACTATAGGAAATAATTTCTTAAATATAGGGGGAGGAACAAAAGGTATGCCGGGCCTTTCCCATTCCTTGTTTACTAAGTCCGCCACCCGCTTGGGTATAGGAAAAACATCGGGGGGCACCGGAACCTCTAGGAACTTGTCCATCTTACATAATTTCTCTGGAATGACCAAATTGTCACAATCATCCAGAGTAGATAATACCTCCTTAAGCAGTGCGCGGAGATGTTCTAATTTAAATTTAAATGTTACAACATCAGGTTCAGCTTGTTGAGAAATTTTTCCTGAATCTGAAATTTCTCCCTCAGACAAAACCTCCCTCCTGGCCTCTTCAGATTGGTGTGAGGGTATGTCAGAAACGTTATCATCAGCGTCCTCTTGCTCTTCAGTGTTTAAAACAGAGCAATCGCGCTTTCTTTGATAAGTAGGCATTTTAGATAAAATATTTGCAATAGAATTATCCATAACAGCCGTTAATTGTTGCATAGTAATAAGTATTGGCGCACTAGATGTACTAGGGGCCTCTTGTGTGGGCAAAACTGGTGTAGACACAGAAGGGGGTGATGCAGTACCATGCTTATTCCCCTCATCTGAAGAATCATCTTGGGCACTATTATTATCTGTGGCATCATTGTCCCTACTTTGTTTGGACACCATGTCACAATTATCACATATATTTAAATGGGGAGACACATTGGCTTTCATACATATAGAACATCGTTTATCTGATGGTTCAGACATGTTAAACAGGCTTAAACTTGTCAACAAAGCACAAAAAACGTTTTAAAATAAAACCGTTACTGTCACTTTAAATTTTAAACAGAACACACTTTATTACTGAATATGCGAAAAAGCATGAAGCAATTGTTCAAAATTCACCAAAATTTCACCACAGTGTCTTAAAGCCTTAAAAGTATTGCACACCAAATTTGAAAGCTTTAACCCTTAAAATAACGGAACCAGAGCCGTTTTTACATTTAACCCCTATACAGTCCCAGGAATCTGCTTTGCTGAGACCCAACCAAGCCCAGAGGGGAATACGATACCAAATGACGCCTTCTATAAGCTTTTTCAGTGGATCTTAGCTGCTCACACATGCATCTGCATGCCTTGCCTTCCAAAAACAACTGCGCATTAGTGGCGCGAAAATGAGGCTCTGCCTATGACTAGAGAAGGCCCCCATCTGAAAAAGGTGTCCATACAGTGCCTGCCGTTTTTTAACAACAATCCCCAAGATTATAATAACTATAAAGAGCTATAATCTGTCAAATATGCTTAGCAAAGTAATCGTTTTAGCCCAGAAAAATGTCTACCAGTTTTTTAAGCCCTTATAAAGCCTTTATTCTTTTACTTAATCTAAGAAAATGGCTTACCGGTCCCCATAGGGAAAATGACAGCCTTCCAGCATTACAAAGTCTTGTTAGAAATGTGGCCAGTCATACCTCAGGCAGAAAAGTCTGCCAACTGCTTCCCCCAACTGAAGTTACTTCATCTCAACAGTCCTGTGTGGAAACAGCAATCGATTTTAGTAACGTTTGCTAAAATCATCTTCCTCTTACAAACAGAAATCTTCTTCTCTTTTCTGTTTCAGAGTAAATAGTACATACCAGCACTATTTTAAAATAACAAACACTTGATTGAAGAATAAAAACTACATTTAAACACCAAAAAACTCTTAGCCATCTCCGTGGAGATGTTGCCTGTGCAACGGCAAAGAGAATGACTGGGGTAGGCGGAGCCTAGGAGGGATCATATGACCAGCTTTGCTGGGCTCTTTGCCATTTCCTGTTGGGGAAGAGAATATCCCACAAGTAAGGATGACGCCGTGGACCGGACACACCTATGTTGGAGAAACAGTGTGTTACTCCCTCTATGCCCGAGTGGAGACGCAATGTCACGCATCTCTTAACCCTAGAAAAATTCCACTACCTTAAAACCAACAGACTAGATTTCTACTGTTCTATGCTGTTTTATTGGGAGACTTATATCCATTCAGATACTGAGCCACTAACCCAACCCTCTGACCCAGTAACAGTACCAACCCTGACGTAAGCTCAAAAGTCTTACAAGACCAAATGGGCGGTGGAGGGGGGGGGGACTTTCCGGATTCCATTTACTATGGCTCCCAGGCCTGAGACATAAGAGCTACGGGAATAGGGATAGCCATTGAGAGAGGGACATATTATATATTGTAATCTACGAGAAGACTTGCTAGTTGGTGAGGTGGAACACACGAATAAACTCGAACACAAACCAAGGTGCAAAATCACCCCTGACAGTGATAGTGTTAGTTATATTTGTTTTACATAATGTACAAAAGCTCTCCTGGAGAGACTTTCCTGCAAAGACTGTTGTTCAATAATTGACCCAATCTTATCTTGTCCGGTTAGAGCCTCCTGTTGCGCAGCAATATTTAACGTTTTATGATTAAAGTTTGTTGTTTCCTTTTTTCTTTTCCTTTTTTTTTTTTTTTTTTATTTACTGTTATTCTGTTTAAATGAAAAACACCAGCAGACTTTTGAACTCATTGAAACCCACTGGTGTACTGAATCAAGGCTTGCTGACTTGAACACAGGGGACTGCGGTAAAGAGTTCCTCAGTTTATTTTGTAATTGCCTTTTCTTTTTCTTATGTAACTTGTTGCAAGCCGGTCTGTTATAACGGCTCATGTAAACCTTTTTTTTTTGGATCAGAAATAAAGCTTGTTTGAAAAAAAAAAAAAAAAATCCTCTAATTTACTACAATTTTTTCTAATTCGCAAAAACTGATTCTTGGGAATATTCTCTATCCATTTTTTATAATGACAACTTTTATTGTGGATATAATTATTTGAATCTACTGCTTTAAAATGAGTTTTGGTAGTAATTTTCTCATTATTAGCTGTTATATCTGTATCTAGAAAACTAATATTGGTTCTACTTGTTTCATAAGTCTTATTATACCTGTACATATTTATGTTTGTTCTTCAGTGATACACGGTCTATTATTATTATCTGTATGTGTCTTAATTACACAATTTATAGTTTTAGCCGGCTATCAAGTCACTTGCTGCATATACAGATTTGTGTATGTCTTTGTCTATATATATATATATATATATATAAATATATAATTTTTTGTGTAGTATTCCTTTTTAAGTTGAGTGATTATGTAACTAAGACATAGTCAGTGAGTACTGGTCACATACATTGAGTAAATGCTGCAGCAAAGCAGTTAAGAATCAAGGCTGGTACTTGTCTGACTGACAGTAAGTGGGTCACAGTAGCATCGCAGGCAGAAGAGGGGTGGGTGGAGTGAAACACGAGTTAGGCACAGATATTACTGAAAAGTAAACAAAAATACCGGACACCTGACAACGCTAATTGCATTTAATTATATTAAGTATAAGCAACTGTTTCATATCCCTTTAACCCCCTAAACAACTGCAACGCACTCTGTATGTCGCCGGTCATTAAGAGTTTGCCTGTTTGCTATAGAGCGGTAAGACTGCGGTATTAGACCCTCCCTACCACATGCAGGCTTGATTAAATAGCGCGTTCTCGCCAAGCTATTAAAAATCACACCCCCATAGAAAGACCAGCAACGTACATGGTAACTCCCATAATTATAAGCTTAAGAAAAACACACACAAAGAATTAGGTATAAGGAATATTTATTGTCAATGAGATGAGGAGGAACTGGAAAGCAGGAAGAAAGATCACAAAGACATTGGTTTTGGGAACAGTACGAGGAGGAATTAGAACTGCTCAGAGAGCAGGTCACATAATCTCTGGGACACCTCTTCTTTACTTGTGCGTATGGTGAGCCGATACATCTGTGTGTGAAGAGAAAAGTACAGTGTGGCATTTGTTATGGTGACCATTCTTATATAAAATAACTACATCAAATAGTCATTTTTATTTAGCTCACACAAATGCTCTGATCTTTAAATACGGACAAGTAGCAAGTAAACATCACTATCGAGCAAAGGCTTTTTGATCTGGTCCAAACAAATTTAAAAAAGAAAAAAAACAAAATTTATGCTTACCTGATAAATTCATTTCTCCTGTAGTGTGGTCAGTCCACGGGTCATCATTACTTCTGGGATATTATCTCCTCCCCTACAGGAAGTGCAAGAGGATTCACCCAGCAGAGCTGCTATATAGCTCCTCCCCTCTACGTCACCTCCAGTCATTCGACCAAAGGACCAACGAGAAAGGAGAAGCCCAAGGGTGTAGTGGTGACTGGAGTATAATCCAAAAATTTTTTTAGCCTGCCATAAAAAACAGGGCGGGCCGTGGACTGACCACACTACAGGAGAAATGAATTTATCAGGTAAGCATAAATTTTGTTTTCTCCTGTTAAGTGTGGTCAGTCCACGGGTCATCATTACTTCTGGGATACCAATACCAAAGCAAAAGTACACGGATGACGGGAGGGACAGGCAGGCTCTTTATACGGAGGGAACCACTGCCTGAAGAACCTCTCTCCCAAAAACAGCCTCCGAAGAAGCAAAAGTGTCAAATTTGTAAAATTTGGAAAAAGTATGAAGAGAAGACCAAGTTGCAGCCTTGCAAATCTGTTCAACAGAAGCCTCATTCTTAAGGGCCCAAGTGGAAGTCACAGCTCTAGTAGAATGAGCTGTAATTCTTTCAGGAGGCTGCTGTCCAGCAGTCTCATAGGCTAATCGTATTATGCTACGAAGCCAAAAAGAGAGAGAGGTAGCCGAAGCTTTTTGACCTCTCCTCTGGCCAGAATAAACTACAAACAGGGAAGACGTTTGACGAAACTCCTTAGTTGCCTGTAGATAAAATTTCAGGGCACGGACTACATCTAGATTGTGTAGCAGACGTTCCTTCTTCGAGGAAGGATTAGGACACAAAGATGGAACAACAATCTCTTGATTGATATTCCTGTTAGTGACCACCTTAGGTAGGAACCCAGGTTTAGTATGCAGAACTACCTTGTCTGAATGAAAAATCAGATAAGGAGAATCACAATGTAAGGCAGATAACTCAGAGACTCTTCGAGCCGAGGAAATAGCCATTAAAAATAGAACTTTCCAAGATAACAACTTGATATCAATGGAATGAAGGGGTTCAAACGGAACACCCTGTAAAACATTAAGAACTAAGTTCAAACTCCATGGCGGAGCAACAGTTTTAAACACAGGCTTGATCCTAGCTAAAGCCTGACAAAAAGCTTGAACGTCCGGAACTTCTGACAGACGTTTGTGTAAAAGAATGGACAGAGCTGAAATCTGTCCCTTTAAAGAACTAGCGGATAACCCCTTTTCTAAACCCTCTTGTAGAAAAGACAATATCCTTGGAATCCTAACCTTACTCCATGAGTAACTCTTGGATTCGCACCAATATAAGTATTTACGCCATATTTTATGGTAAATCCTTCTGGTAACAGGCTTCCTAGCCTGTATTAAGGTATCAATAACTGGCTCAGAAAACCCACGTTTTGATAAAATCAAGCGTTCAATTTCCAAGCAGTCAGCTTCAGAGAAGTTAGATTTTGATGTTTGAATGGACCCTGGATCAGAAGGTCCTGTTTCAGAGGTAGAGACCAAGGCGGACAGGATGACATGTCCACTAGATCTGCATACCAAGTCCTGCGTGGCCATGCAGGTGCTATTAGAATCACTGATGCTCTCTCCTGTTTGATTCTGGCAATCAATCGAGGAAGCATCGGGAAGGGTGGAAACACATAAGCCATCCCGAAGGTCCAAGGTGCTGTCAAAGCATCTATCAGAACCGCTCCCGGATCCCTGGATCTGGACCCGTAGCGAGAAAGCTTGGCGTTCTGACGAGACGCCATGAGATCTATCTCTGGTTTGCCCCAACGTCGAAGTATCTGGGCAAAGACCTCCGGATGAAGTTCCCACTCCCCCGGATGAAAAGTCTGACGACTTAAGAAATCCGCCTCCCAGTTCTCCACTCCCGGGATGTGGATTGCAGACAGGTGGCAAGAGTGAGACTCTGCCCAGCGAATTATCTTTGATACTTCCATCATTGCTAGGGAGCTTCTTGTCCCTCCCTGATGGTTGATGTAAGCTACAGTCGTGATGTTGTCCGACTGAAACCTGATGAACCCCCGAGTTGTTAACTGGGGCCAAGCCAGAAGGGCATTGAGAACTGCTCTCAATTCCAGAATGTTTATTGGAAGGAGACTCTCCTCCTGATTCCATAGTCCCTGAGCCTTCAGAGAATTCCAGACAGCGCCCCAACCTAGTAGGCTGGCGTCTGTTGTTACAATTGTCCAGTCTGGCCTGCTGAATGGCATCCCCCTGGACAGGTGTGGCCGATAAAGCCACCATAGAAGAGAATTTCTGGTCTCTTGATTCAGATTCAGAGTGGGGGACAAATCTGAGTAATCCCCATTCCACTGACTTAGCATGCACAATTGCAGCGGTCTGAGATGTAGGCGTGCAAAAGGTACTACGTCCATTGCCGCTACCATTAAGCCGATCACCTCCATGCATTGAGCTACTGACGGGTGTTGAATGGAATGAAGGACCCGGCATGCATTTTGAAGCTTTGTTAACCTGTCTTCTGTCAGGTAAATCTTCATTTCTACAGAATCTATCAGAGTCCCCAAGAAGGGAACTCTTGTGAGTGGAAAGAGAGAACTCTTCTTTTCGTTCACCTTCCATCCATGCGACCTTAGAAATGCCAGTACTAACTCTGTATGAGACTTGGCAGTTTGAAAGCTTGAAGCTTGTATCAGAATGTCGTCTAGGTACGGAGCTACCGAAATTCCTTGCGGTCTTAGTACCGCCAGAAGAGTACCCAGAACCTTTGTGAAGATTCTTGGAGCCGTAGCCAGTCCGAATGGAAGAGCTACAAACTGGTAATGCCTGTCTAGAAAGGCAAACCTTAGATACCGGTAATGATTTCTGTGAATCGGTATGTGAAGGTAAGCATCCTTTAAATCCACTGTGGTCATGTACTGACCCTCTTGGATCATGGGCAAAATTGTTCGAATCGTTTCCATCTTGAACGATGGAACTCTTAAGAATTTGTTTAGGATCTTTAAATCCAAGATTGGCCTGAAAGTTCCCTCTTTTTTGGGAACTACAAACAGATTTGAGTAAAACCCTTGTCCTTGTTCCGACCGCGGAACTGGATGGATCACTCCCATTAATAAAAGATCTTGTACGCAGCGTAGGAACGCTTCTTTCTTTATTTGGTTTGTTGATAACCTTGACAGATGAAATCTCCCTCTTGGGGGAGAGGATTTGAAGTCCAGAAGGTATCCCTGAGATATGATCTCTAACGCCCAGGGATCCTGAACATCTCTTGCCCAAGCCTGGGCGAAGAGAGAAAGTCTGCCCCCCACTAGATCCGTTCCCGGATCGGGGGCCCTCGATTCATGCTGTCTTAGGGGCAGCAGCAGGTTTCCTGGCCTGCTTGCCCTTGTTCCAGGACTGGTTAGGTTTCCAGCCTTGTCTGTAGCGAGCAACAGCTCCTTCCTGTTTTGGTGCAGAGGAGGTTGATGCTGTTCCTGCTTTGAAATTACGAAAGGAACGAAAATTAGACTGTCTAGCCCTAGGTTTGGCTTTGTCCTGAGGCAGGGCATGGCCTTTACCTCCTGTAATGTCAGCGATAATCTCCTTCAACCCGGGCCCGAATAAGGTTTGCCCTTTGAAAGGTATATTAAGCAATTTAGATTTAGAAGTAACATCAGCTGACCAGGATTTTAGCCACAGTGCTCTGCGTGCCTGAATGGCGAATCCGGAATTCTTAGCCGTAAGTTTAGTTAAATGTACTACGGCATCTGAAATAAATGAGTTAGCTAACTTAAGGGCTTTAAGTTTGTCTGTAATCTCATCTAGTGTAGATGATTGAAGTGTCTCTTCCAGAGACTCAAACCAAAATGCTGCTGCAGCCGTGACAGGCGCAATACATGCAAGAGGTTGCAATATAAAACCTTGTTGAACAAACATTTTCTTAAGGTAACCCTCTAATTTTTTATCCATTGGATCTGAAAAGGCACAGCTATCCTCCACCGGGATAGTGGTACGCTTAGCTAAAGTAGAAACTGCTCCCTCCATCTTAGGGACCGTTTGCCATAACGCAAAATATTTATCCAACCTACACATTTTTTCTGGTATTGCAACTGTGTTACAATCATTCAGAGCCGCTAACACCTCCCCTAGTAATACACAGAGGTTTTCCAGCTTAAATTTAAAATTTGAAATATCTGAATCCAATCTATTTGGATCAGAACCGTCACCCACAGAATGAAGTTCTCCGTCCTCATGTTCTGCCGCCTGTGACGCAGTGTCTGACATGGCCCTAATATTATCAGCGCACTCTGTTCTCACCCCAGAGTGATCACGCTTGCCTCTAAGTTCTGGTAATTTAGCCAAAACTTCAGTCATAACAGTAGCCATATCCTGTAATGTGATTTGAAATGGCCGCCCAGATGTACTCGGCGCTACAATATCACGCACCTCCCGAGCGGGAGATGCAGGTACTGACACGTGAGGCGAGTTAGTCGGCATAACTCTCCCCTCGTTGTCTGGTGAAATATGTTCAATTTGTACAGATTGACTTTTATTTAAAGTAGCATCAATACAGTTAGTACATAAACTTCTATTGGGCTCCACTTTGGCATTAGTACATATAACACATGTATCTTCCTCTGAATCAGACATGTTTAACACACTAGCAATTAACTAGCAACTTGGAAATGCTTTTTCAAGTAATTTACAATTATATGAAAACGAACTGTGCCTATAAGAAGCACAGAAAAAATTATGACAGTTGAAAATAATTAAGTTATAGCATCAAATCTTTGTAAGAAATATACAATTTTAGCAAAGGATTGTTCCCATTAGCAAAGGATAACTAACCCTGTCAGCAGAAAAAAATACACAAATAAACGTTTTTTATCACAGTCAGCTACACTCTTCACAGCTCTGCTGTGATGATTACCTCCCTCAAAAAAAGGCTTTGAAGATCCCTGAGTTCTGAAGAGATGAACCGGATCATGCAGGAAGAAAATGAACCTCTGACTGAATTTTTTGATGCGTAGTAAAAGCGCCAAAAATGGCCCCTCCCCCTCACACATAACAGTGAGAGAGATCAGTGAACTGCTTTAGATTAAACAAAACTATTGCCAAGTGGAAAAAATAGTGCCCACAACATTTTTTCACCCAGTACCTCAGAGAAATAAACGTTTTTACATGCCAGCAAAAAAACGTTTAACCTCAATAAATCAATTGTTATTTAAAACCTATTGCAAGTCCCTGCAAATTAGGTAAAATCTATGCATACAGTATAAAACCAGTGAAGTACCATTCCCCAGAATACTGAAGTGTAAAATATATATACATGACAGCCTGATACCAGCTACATCTACTGCATTTAAGGCTGAGTTTACATTATAATGGTATGGCAGGATTTTCTCATCAATTCCATGTCAGAAAATAACAAACTGCTACATACCTCTTTGCAGATTAATCTGCCCGCTGTCCCCTGATCTGAAGTTTACCTCTCCTCAGATGGCCGAGAAACAGCAATATGATCTTAACTACTCCGGCTAAAATCATAGAAAAAACTCAGGTAGATTCTTCTTCAAATTCTACCAGAGAATGAATAACACACTCCGGTGCTATTATAAAATAACAAACTTTTGATTGAAGGTAATAAACTAATTAAATCACCACAGTCCTCTCACACATCCTATCTATTCGTTGGGTGCAAGAGAATGACTGGAGGTGACGTAGAGGGGAGGAGCTATATAGCAGCTCTGCTGGGTGAATCCTCTTGCACTTCCTGTAGGGGAGGAGATAATATCCCAGAACTAATGATGACCCGTGGACTGACCACACTTAACAGGAGAAAATGCAACACTAAAAAAAAAAATGTACTGCAACTTTTATTTTGTGTACTAGCTGCATTTTTAGAGAATTGCACGGAATCTAGAAATAATTCCAAAACACAACCAATCTGTAAAAAGCTTAGGTGTTTTTGTAGGCAATTCTTTGCAGTATTTAAAATGTTTTGTTTATTTGCAAGAGTGTGTGTGAGTGTATGTATGTATGTATATATATATATATATATATATATATATATATATATATATATATATATATATATATATATATATATATATGTATATATATATATATATATATATATAGTATTCTTCAACATAGGACTGCACTCACTGGGTTTTACAGAAAAAATTATTTATTAGGTAACGTTTCGGAGTTCACAGACCCCTTCCTCAGACCAGAGCAAACATGCAACTGAACACAGTGACTTATATACCCCTTAAGCCCCACCCACCACCAAATCAATGTTTAATAATTAGCATATCTGATAGTTTATGCATTTATTATACCATCTATACAATTTTGAAACATATATGAATGCCTGTATTGGTAGTAAGGTCACACTGAGGTATACAGGGGTTGTCACCATGACAACCCTAGTTTTGGCGCAATTCACATATGATTTGGTGGTGGGTGGGGCTTAAGGGGTCTGCATGTTTGCTCTGGTCTGAAGAAGGTGTCTGAACTCCGAAACGTTACCTAATAAATAATTTTTTCTGTAAAACCCAGTGAGTGCAGTCCTATGTTGAAGAATACTATGAATATTATTTGATCTGGCACCCTGGTTGGCGACTATATGACATTGGGAGTGCAGATACACATAGAGGATATATATATATATATATATATATATATATATATATATATATATATATATATATATATATATATATATATATATATATATATACACACACATATATATATATATATATATATATATACACAAACACACAGACACACACAAACAAAACAGAGGGTATTGGCGCACATCCACTTACAAATAAACAAAAGATGTTTAAATGCTGCAAAGAATTGCCTACAAAAACTCCTACGTTTTTCTATTAGAAAATATGGCCATATTCTGCTTAGCCAGTCTACAACTTACAAGGTGTCCCAATGTTGACTGGTTGTAACACTACAGTACTTCTATGGGTTAAATCATTCTTAATAGAATGAGACCCCCACATAGGCAAAGAACTGTAGTGTTAGGACCAGTCAACATTGGGGCACCTTGTAAGTAGGCTATAACTGGCTAAGCAGACTATGGCCATATTGTGTGACGAAGATCCCAATTTTAATATAAATACATAGGTGTTTTTGCAGGCAATGTTTTATTTGCAAGTGAATGTGCTCGAGTTTTCTCTGTTTAGTCTCATTGGCAGCACTCCCAAAGATGAGATGTATTTAATATAAATAACTATCCATAAAGTTTGGTTTAGCACATCTTACAAAAAGTTAAAATACATCTTTGGAAGTGCTGCCAATGAGACTAAATAGCTACACAAAACAGAGAGTATTATAAAAAGAAAATTTATGCTTACCAGTTAAATTTGTTTCTTTTTAGATACGATGAGTCCACGGATTTCATCCTTACTTGTGGGATATCGCCTCCTGGCCAGCAGGAGGAGGTAAAGAGCACCACAGCAAAGCTGTATATATAGCTCCTCCTTTCTCTCCCACTCCAGTCATTCGACCGAAGTTAGGAAGAGAAAGGAAAAGCCAAGGTGCAGAGGTGTCTGAAGTTTACAAAAAGTAACAACCTGTCTTAAAAGAACAGGGCGGGCCGTGGACTCATCGTATTTAAAAAGAAACACATTTATCAGGTAAGCATAAATTTTCTTTTCTTTTAAAAGATACGATGAGTCCACGGATTTCATCCTTACTTGTGGGATACAATACCAAAGCAATAGTACACGGATGAAAAGGGAGGGACAAGACAGGGAACTTAAATGGAAGGCACCACTGGTTGAAGAACTTTCCCCCAAAAAACAGCCTCAGACGAGGCAAAGGTATCAAATTTGTAAAATTTGGAAAAAGTGTGAAGAGACGACCAAGTTGCAGCCTTGCAAAACTGTGCAACAGAAGCATCATTTTTGAATACCCATGAAAAAGCCATAGCCCTAGTCGAAAGAGCCGTAAAACGATCAGGAGGCTGCTGTCCAGCAGTCTCATATGCAAATCGGATGATACTCTTCAGCCAAAAAGAAAGAGAGGTAGCCGTAGCTCACTGACCCCTACGTTTCCCTGAAAAATGACAAACAAGGAAGGCGTTTGACAAAAATCCCTAGTTGCTTGCAAGCAGAACTTCAAAGCACGGACCAAGTCTAAATTTTGTAACAGACGTTCCTTCTTAGAAGGATTAGGACACAAGGAAGGAACAACAATCCCCTGATAAATATTCTAGACTGAAACAACTTTAGGAAGAAAACCAGGTTTAGTACATAACACCACCTTATCTGAAAAAAAAATAAGATAAGGAGAATCATACTGTAATGCTGAAAGCTCAGATACTCCTCGAGCAGAAGAAATAGCAACCAGAAATAAAACTTTCCAAGATATTAACGTAATATCTATGGAATGCATAGGTTCAAACGGAACCCCTTGAAGAACTTTAAGAACTAAATTTAAACTCCGAGGAGCAATTGGTCTAAATACAGGCCTGATTCTAGTCAGAGCCTGACAAAAAGATTGTACATCTGAAACAACTGCCATACACTTGTGTAACAAAAAAGATAAAGCAGAAATCTGTCCCTTAAAGGAACTAGTTGACAACCCCGTCTCCAATCTTTCTTGGAGAAAAGACAAAATCCTAGGAATCCTAACCCTACTCCATGAGTAGCCCTTGGATTCACCCCAATAAAGATATGTACACCATATCTTAAAGCAAATTTTCCTAGTAACAGGCTTACATGCCTGAATTAAAGTATCTATGACCAAATCAGAAAATCCTCGCTTAGATAAAATTAAGCGTTCAATCGCCAAGCAGTCAGCTGCAGAGAAGCTAGATTCGGATGATGGAAGGGATCCTGTATGAGAACGTCTTTCCTCAATGGGTGCTTCCACAGTGTCTGAGATGACATGTCCACCAGATCGGCATACCAAAGTCTGCGAGGCCACGCAGGAGCGATGAGGATCATCGATGCCCTCTCCTGTTTGACTCGAGCAATCACCCGGGGACGGAGAGAAAACGGGGAAAATACATATGCTAGGCTGAAGGACCAAGGAACTGTCAAGGCATCTATCAGCTCGGCCTGAGGATCCCTGCGGGAACCTGGAATTTCTGACAATATGCCGTGAAATCCAACTCCGGCCACCCCCATTTAAGATCAGTTTGGAGAAAAATTTCTTGAAGAAATTTCCCAGATGACCCCACCTAAGACGAGTATCACTGACAGATGGTAAAAATGAGCCTCTACCCACTGGCTCGTCTTAGCAACTCTGATCATCGCTGAGGAACTCCTATTTCTCTCTGATGAATGATGTAATCCACTGTCATTATGTTGTCCTACTGGAATCTAAAGAATTGGACCAAAGCCAACTGAGGCCAGACCTAAAGGACATTGAAGATCGCCTTCAGCTCAAGGATATTGATGGTAAGGAGAGACTCTGCCTGAATCAATATTTCCTGGGTCTTTAAAGAGTCCCAGACATTTCCCCATCTCAAAAGACTGGCGTCCCCAGTCACAAGCACCCAGTAAGGACTGTGAAAACAAATCCACTGGGATAGATGATCTAAAGATAATCATCATTGAAGAAGTCCCTTGTCTCATACTCTAGAGTTATTTGAGAAGACAAATCCGTAGAATTTTCATTCTACTGCCTGAGCATGCTTCGCTGCAGAGGTCTGAGGTGAAACTGAACAAACAGTATGATAACCATAAACAATTCGATCACCTCCATACCCTGAGCCACTAACTGTGAAAAGTGGATTGAAGGGTTCGACATGTATTCCAGAAACTTTGATTTTCCGACTTCTGCCAGATAAACTCTCATGGATATAGATTCGATTAGAGTCCCCCAGAAGGGTACCCTTGCCTTCGGAACTAAAAAGCTCCTTTAAAAATTGGGCATCCAGCACCTGGATTTAAACCAACAACCTTTAAGTTGCAAAGCCACAAAGCTAACCACTAGGCTACATTAGCTCCTTAGTTCCAGATTTACCTTCCACCCGTGAGTACACAGGGAAGATAAAACAATGTCAGAATGGGACCTTGTTTACTGACAATATGACTCCTAGATTAGAATATCGTCCAGATAAGGTGCCACCGCAATGCTCCGCGGTCTCAGAACCTTTGGAAATTCTGGATGCCGTGGCCAGCCCGAAAAGGAAGGTCACGACCAGAAAATGTTTGGCCAGAAAGTCACAAAGTCACAAAGTGATGATCTCTGTGAAATAGGAACATAAAGACATGTATCTTGTAGATCCACCTTCATCATAAATTGACCCTCCAAGATCAAATGGAAAGATGGTATGAACAGTTTCCATCCTGAAAGATAGAACTCTGGGAAAACTTGCACAGACTCACGAAGTCAAAAATAAGTCTGAGGGTTCCCTCCCTCTTGGGGAATTCCAAACGGAATTGAATACGAATTCAGCCCTTGTTCCTGTATCGGAACAGACTAAATACTCCCATGGAGGTGAGGCCTCTTACACAATGTAAGAACGTCTCTCTCTTTAACTGGTCTGCAGAAATCTGAAAGCAGAACCAGACCACTGCGAATCTCTGAAACATAATCTTCATGTTGTCCTTGCTTTAACAGCAGGCTAATTGGATCCTAATAGCTGCAGCTGGTTTCAAACTGCAAACCTTCCGCTTGCCAGACAGCAAAGTCAACATTCAGGCAACTACAGCTGGCTTTTTCTTATGTCTTTTTTGTTTTGTTTTTTAAATTTCAGAAGATAATATCTCCATCAAGCCAGGTTCCGGGCCCCTTGTAAAGAATCATTACAAAATTCTTGACTTAAAACATACATCAGTATCGAAAGGCTTGAACCATAAGGCTCAGAGATCTGAAACAGAAAAATCTGAAACTTACGTTCCTCAGTTTAAGAATTTCAAGGAAATAATCTTAGTCAATTGAAAGCCATTATGCTATCCTGGATTTTATACAGAAGAGAGTCTGACTTAAAAAGACTCGACAACACATCAAACCAAAATGCCGCCCACTAAGGACGGTAGAAAGTACACAGTTGCAAGTCATTGTAAACCTTGGTGTACATCCCTTTCTCAATCTTTGTGATAACCCTTGAGAATCTAATTAGTCTCAGACAAGGAAAATAGTTCTCCTAACTAAGTTGGGAACTACTCCTTTAACCCTAGGTAATACCTGCTTCTTAGCTAAGACTGATATGGGAAACATTTCATTAAGTATAGGGAATACGGACTTTTCCATTCCGTGTGACTCACAGGACGTACTAGGATAAATGACACCTGGGCTAAGGTGAAAATAATTCCTCTAGTAAGGTTAGTGTCCACACGTGAACACTCTAGAATGCCTGATATGCAAAGAAAGACTCCATACGGAACATGCAAGGCAGCGCAAGGCATTGCATGTGTGACCAAACATTTTGTGAATACTATAGGTTTGCGGCATAAAGTGAACATTGTCAACCTACTCCCAAACTGCAAATGCCATAATGGAGAAGTTCAGAAAAAGAGTGTAATGTTTTGCTAAAAATAAACACAAAACGTTACTGTCACTTTAAATCCTCTTATTTCTGCATCAGAAAGTATTCAAGAATTATGTTAACCTTGCTGTTAATAGACATTGCTATGAACATTAAAGCAACACTGTCTAGTACACACAAACCCTATAAAAATTAAAAAGAACCGCAGAGCACCACATGTGGGCCAGAAAAAAAACCTTTATTTTATGTGTACACTTGTTCCATTTTAAGTACAAAGCTGCATTATACAGTAAACAGCTTAAATGTATCAAACAAAATGAACCCCACAAAAAACGGTACTGTCTCTTTAAACGCAAAAAGAACGTTATTTTTGTGTGCCTCGTTCCATTCAAAATGGATGAATAACACCCAGACATCAGAATAGCCTGAACACATTTACTATCTCTTTAAATGTGTAGAGATACCTCACATTTGTACTATTAACAGAATATAGATAAACAAGTGGTGTAGGACCTCTTACATCATAAAATGTTTAACTAGAAACCGGGTGGTACTGTGCCATTAAAAACAAAACAGTGCTTTAACTTCACAATACGAATAGCAACCGTTGTCCCTTTTGTCAGCTAACATAAGACTGACCAACAAACAGCAGGCAACGCACCACTACATTCTTTTATGACTGTCATAGCAACAGCATGACAATACTTATGCCCAGATTGACCATCAGAGGTCTCAACATGTACCGGGACCTAAGCGTGCAAACTGTCTGTAGAGTGACGAGGCGAAGTCTAGCTCCGCCCATCGTGGGAGTATCAGGCTGGAACTCCCGGGCAGCAAATCAGTAAAAATGGAGCCGTTGGAACAGAATTACACTATAGCCCTGTCCATCGTGGGCGTATCAAGTAGTAACTCCCGGGCGGTTAACTAAGTAAAGATGGAGCCGTTATAACCCACAGTCTTAAAAAAACATACCTCCCGATCGGCTAGAAGTAAAATACCGATATCGGGAGTGGACAGTTACGCTACCCCATCTGAAAAACATGAGAGCCACTCCTTCTGATGCTTTAATCATAAAACAACAGGTTTCCGGTTGCGGCGTCTGATCACGCTGTGACGTAGGTGCGCATGGAAGAGCAGAGGCGGCAGTGTACGATCGTGTACGATCGAGTACGCCAGTTACATGCGGAGAGGAGAGTGGTAAAAGCCCTAAATAGCAATTTCAGAACTGCCGATTGCCACTACGTCCGGGCTCCTCACGGCCAGTATATACCAGCAAACTCGGAGGCAAGAAGGAAGCAGCCCGGTACTGGTTGAAGCACGCACACCTACTTTCTGTCCACGGCCTCAAGATCTCTTGGCAGGGGTAACCAGTCTGAGGTACAACCGGAGCAATTCGGAAAGGAGGCCGCACAAGCTTGCTAGCATCATAGCTTGGACCGGTAAAACCTAACACAGGCCTAATAATGTCTATTGGCCACAGACAAATCAGTTACTGTATGCAACGCACTTAAGGAGTATAAGTGAACTTTCTGCTTTTTTTTTTTTGCTTAAACAGTCCGGCATAGTTTCTCGGTCTATGGACTTATAGCTATAGGTATATCAAGTCTGGCTGACCTGGGAGGGTGAAGAGAGACCAATGGGGCATAAGTAGCAAAGAAGTAAAGGGCTATAGTCTGATGGAGGCTCATAAGCTGCTAGTCATGCCATCAATTTACAGAGTAAGTCCCTCTTAGAAGCTGCCAGTGAAACTACCTGTCTCTGCCGGCTCTGTGTCATTTATCCCTCTCATATTGGTAACACACTGCGGAGGAGCAGGGCCAGGTGTTAGTCTGGAGGTATAGGGGAGGGTGAAGTAAAGCAAACTTAAAAGGGGATATATGGAAAAGAGTATGCTGCATGCAATACCTCCCCTTTGTGATAAATTTTGGTCGTAGTCCCTCACCCTATCCCCAGTGAAGCAGCCCTGGGTAAAATGGTAATCCACCTTGCATAGAACTGGGGTAGTTGAAGCTAAGAGGAGTGCCCTGGTCTGTTGGGAGGGTGAAGAAAACTCATTATCTGGTTTCTAGTATTAAAAAAAACTCTGATCGTTTGTTGAAGGACAAAGTAAAATCACGGGAACTGTGTTTTGGCCTGTATATTCCTGGCACAATGTTTTTTCATAAAATCTGAGTCTTGGTGGACCTTGTGTGGTTGCATTTGAAAATTAGGAAGTCCTTCACAGACCTTATACCCCACTGTTGTTCATAGTGAATGGACTCTTGGTCACAAGGACTTTAATGCTGATACATATATATGGTTATATCAAATATAAGGCAGATCTGTCTAACTAGTTGATAATGTAACAGTGAATTGTTTGCATAGCAAGCTGCAAGGGTGATTGAGGATAAGGGCCGCTCATCTAATATACACAAAATTGTCTCAGATTTCTTCTGTTTTTGGCACATGCACTAATTGCACTAATCGCATATAAGGCAGAGTGAATCTCACTCACATATAACTTTTGCTTTTTTCTTTTTTTTTTTTTTTTTTCTTTTTTCTTTTCATTAATATATTTTGTATGGTTTTTTGAATTGCACAAAGCCAAAGTCATTTGGGCCATTTTTATTTATTTATTTTAGGCCACTTAGATCTTAGGGGAATATAGCTTCCCTAGGACACAAAGATCTCAGGGGTATATTATGATATGTTGCACAATTTAGAATACACTCACGTCGTATTTTTTCAGTTTTCGTAGTTAAAGTAGTTACACTTTTATGGTACACATATGGAGAAATTTGTACACACAGTGAAAGCCAAATCGCCAGTTATGGCTCCTAAAAAAGACAAAAAAAGCAAAGCTAGTGTTTTGCAGGATAGTATATTGGAAGAGGGCAGCAGTACTAAAATGGACACAGATTCACAGGCATTGATAAAAGCTATATGCGTGGCATTGTCCCCACAATTTGACCAACTGCGCCAAGACGTACTTACACTCACAAATGAAATACATGAATTCAATAGCAGAATAGAAGCTGCTGAAATGCGCATCTCAGATATTGAGGACAGGTTAAATATAGTTGAACAAGATACAAGTCAGCATAAAATATCACTAGAAAAACTGCAGGACAAGGTTGATGACCTTGAGGATAGAGCCAGAAGGAATAACCTGCGACTAGTTGGGGTTCCAGAAACATCAGAATATAGTGACTTAAAAAAAATTATCGTAGAGAAATTACCCCTCCTGCTAGATTTACCAGACCCCACACGACAGATAGTGATTGAGAGAGTGCACAGAATAGGGCAGATAAGAACTAAAGCTGATGGTGCGCAGATACCAAGGCAAGTGATAGTGAAATTGTTAAATTTTCAAGATAAAGTAGATCTGTTGAATGCCTATCGCAAAAAGAAGGAAGTTTTTTTAGAAGGTGCTAAACTATTAATGTTCCAGGACTATTCAGTCGAAACAACAAATAGGCGGAAGGTTATGGCCCCTCTATGCACACGCATTATTAAAAAAGGTTTTGAAGCATTTTTACTATATCCAGCCAGGATAAAGGTCCGTAAAAATAACACCTGGCTTATGCTAAATACATATCAAGAAGTTAATATGTTTTTAGAGGAGAATGCTTAAGAATTTGTGTTGGCTCTTTAAGAAGATGAAAGAATCATTCTCTATAACAGTGATGATGCATACAATTGATGATGTTTTTAAGTTTAAGTGTTGTTTTCTGCTAGTTTCTCTTTTTTTCCTTCTTCCTTTCACTTCTATTTCTTTCTTCTTCTTGCCTTCCCCACATGTTTTCCCCTTGCCCCCCCCCCCCCTCCTCCAATAATGAAGTTGCAAGAGGTTTATGGGACATATATTATATTATGGAGCATAAAGCTAAAAAGGGACTTAAGGTTTTTTAAATCTATAGAATGACAGAGATGGTAAACATTAACCTGATATCTTGGAATATCAGAGGCATAACAAACCCAATCAAAAGAAAAATGGTCATAAAAAATCTTAAAAAACTTAAATGCAATGTAGCATTTTTACAGGAAACGTATGTAACCCAAAAGGAAGTAAATAAACTGAAAACAGATTGGGTGGGTGAAGTTATTGCTTCAGTTGGAACTACCAGAAAATGTGGGGTGGCTATTTTGCTACATAAAAACCTAAACTATAAGATTGCTCAATTAGAAATAGATGCAGAGGGACGGTTCATTATTATGCAGATAAAGATAAAGGATCAAATGTATATATTGTGCAATATTTATGGACCTAACAATCAAAGCCCAGACTTCTGGGAAAAAATAAAAACTAAACTGACACCATATATAGAAAGAAATCTGATAGTGGCAGGAGATTTCAACCTAGTCTCTCAACTTCCATTAGACAGATGGCCGATCAAAGTGAGAGATCTAGGTCGAGAGAAAAGTAATATCACGCGTTTTCGAAAATTTAGAAATACGTTAAACCTAAAGGATGTGTGGAGGATTCAGAATCCTGAGTCAAAAGCGTATACATGCAAATCTAATACATATAAATCATTATCACGGATAGATTATATATTAATAAATGAAAGGCTTGTTGGGACTGCTGAGGCAGATATAAGTTCAATCATTATATCAGACCATGCTCCAATTTCTCTATCCTTATCAATGGGTTCGGCAAGTAGAAATAGCCCCTCATATCTTTTCCCAAAACATTTATACTCTAATCCTAAATTTCAGAATTGGTTAATAGAGGCCTGGAAAAAGTATGAATCCTTGAATAAGAATTCAGTTACAAGCCCTGAGACATACTGGGAAGCCTCGAAGGCGGTACTACACGGTGAAATAAAGGCATATTTACATAAGATATGGAAAAAAACCCAGCTCCGGGAGGGACAACTAACAAATCAGGTATCAAATGCATATAACACATACTTACATATAGCTTCGCCATCTAATTGGCAGAAATATGCTAAAGTAAAAAAAGAAAGAGACATATTCCTCCAACAAAAAGCTGCCTACACGGTGGCTAGGTCTAATGCAAGGTTATATAAGTTTGGAGGAAAGATTGGTAAAAATTTAGCTAATTTAGTTAGACAAAATCGGGGCTCTAATTCCATATCTGCAATATCAGTCAATGGTAGTCGCTTTACACAGTCTAAGGACATAAGCAAAAATTTTTCAGAATATTACACCCAAATCTTTTTATCTAAGGAAATCAATGTGGAGAATAAAAAAGCTTTTTGGGATACATGCAGGCTCCCGACATTGGATGAGGAAGCAAGCAAATCACTGTCTGAACCGATTAATAAAGATGAAGTCATTCAGGCAATTAAAAGTAGTAAGTTAAATAAGGCCTCAGGGCCGGACACTTTTCCGGCAGAATTTTATAAAATATTCACACAGCAAATAACGGAACCTTTATGTGACCTATATAATGCATATTACTTGCAAGGACATCCTATCTCGGGTAATTTCAGTGCCTCCCTAATAGTGCTAATTTTAAAGAAGGGCAAGGATGCAGAAAAATTAGATTCATATCGTCCTATATCCCTGCTCAATGCCGATTATAAACTATTAACAAGCATCTTAGCAGCTAGATTACAAAAAATTCTGGATAAACTGATCCACCCAGACCAAACTGGCTTCTTAAAGGGCAGATCCCTATTTTCAAATCTAAGGAAACTATTATTAACAACAGAATATTATAATATTAGGAAGAAATCATATGAGGCTGATAGGGAAGACAAGGTTATCATTGCTCTCGATGCCGAAAAGGCTTTTGATTCCATTGGTTGGGATCACTTATTTACCACAGTGGAACAGTTTGGTATGAGAGGTGCCTTTCTGTCGTTTATACAAGCACTATATAAGAATCCAAAATCTGCCCTAATTGTGAATGGCAGGACCACAGAATGGTTTCAACTGGCGCGAGGCACTCGACAAGGGTGTCCACTCTCCCCACTACTCTTCAATCTCTGTATTGAACCATTGGCGATAGTATTACGCAATACCATCAGGGGGATTAGACTTGGGGAGACAGACATTCAAATCTCCCTTTATGCAGATGATTTGCTTGTATTCCTCTCCAATACTAAGGAGAATATTCCTGTATTACTGAGTATATTGCAGCGATATGGTTCATTCTCAGGTTACACAATAAATGATAATAAATCAGAGATTATGTGGCTAAATAAGACCAGAGACTCTCTGGGGGCTTTGCCCTTTAAGGAGGTTAAAATGATTAAATATCTAGGATTTAATGTCACAAACTGCCCGGAAGAGTGGTACCGAGCTAATATCGATGGCGTCATTAAGAAAATCCTAGAGGATATCTCTAGATGGACATCATTTACATTAACACTAGCCGCCAAGATAAATCTCATAAAAATGATCGCACTGCCCAAACTTCTGTATATAATGCAGAATATCCCACTGTTTCTACGTAAAGGAGATATAAATATATTAAATTCGGCTTTTAGGAGATTTTTATGGGGAAAAACAAAGCACAAAATGTCGATAAAAACATAATTTATGCTTACCTGATAAATTCCTTTCTTCTGTTGTGTGATCAGTCCACGGGTCATCATTACTTCTGGGATATAACTCCTCCCCAACAGGAAATGCAAGAGGATTCACCCAGCAGAGCTGATATAGCTCCTCCCCTCTACGTCAGTCCCAGTCATTCGACCAAGAATCAACGAGAAAGGAGTAACCAAGGGTGAAGTGGTGACTGGAGTATAATTTAAAAGATATTTACCTGCCTTAAAAACAGGGCGGGCCGTGGACTGATCACACAACAGAAGAAAGGAATTTATCAGGTAAGCATAAATTATGTTTTCTTCTGTTATGTGTGATCAGTCCACGGGTCATCATTACTTCTGGGATACCAATACCAAAGCAAAAGTACACGGATGACGGGAGGGATAGGCAGGCTCATTATACAGAAAGAACCACTGCCTGAAGAACCTTTCTCCCAAAAATAGCCTCCGAAGAAGCAAAAGTGTCAAATTTGTAAAATTTGGAAAAAGTAGGAAGCGAAGACCAAGTTGCAGCCTTGCAAATCTGTTCAACAGAGGCCTCATTCTTAAAGGCCCAAGTGGAAGCCACAGCTCTAGTGGAGTGAGCTGTAATTCTTTCAGGAGGCTGCTGTCCAGCAGTCTCATAGGCTAAACGTATTATGCTACGAAGCCAAAACGAGAGAGAGGTAGTAGAAGCTTTTTGACCTCTCCTCTGTCCAGAATAAACGAGAAACAGGGAAGAAGTTTGGCGAAAATCTTTAGTTGCCTGCAAGTAGAACTTGAGGGCACGAACTACATCCAGATTGTGTAGAAGACGTTCCTTCTTTGAAGAAGGATTTGGACACAAGGATGGAACGACAATCTCTTGATTGATATTCCTGTTAGTAACTACCTTAGGTAAGAACCCAGGTTTAGTACGCAGAACTACCTTGTCTGAGTGAAAAATCAGATAAGGAGAATCACAATGTAATGCTGATAACTCAGAGACTCTTCGAGCCGAGGAAATAGCCATTAAAAACAGAACTTTCCAAGATAACAATTTTATATCAATGGAATGAAGGGGTTCAAATGGAACACCTTGTAAAACGTTAAGAACTAAGTTTAAACTCCATGGCGGAGCAACGGCTTTAAACACAGGCTTGATCCTAGCTAAAGCCTGACCAAAGGCCTGGACGTCTGGATTTTCTGACAGACGCCTGTGTAACAAGATGGACAGAGCTGAAATCTGTCCCTTTAATGAACTAGCCGATAAACCCTTTTCTAAACCTTCTTGTAGAAAAGACAATATCCTAGGGATCCTAACCTTACTCCAGGAGTAACGTTTGGATTCGCACCAGTATAGGTATTTGCGCCATATTTTATGGTAAATCTTTCTGGTAACAGGCTTCCTAGCCTGGATCAGGGTATCAATAACCGACTCAGAAAAACCACGCTTTGATAAAATCAAGCGTTCAATTTCCAAGCAGTCAGTTTCAGAGAAGTTAGATTTTGATGTTTGAATGGACCCTGTATCAGAAGGTCCTGTCTTAGAGGTAGAGACCAAGGTGGACAGGATGACATGTCCACTAGATCTGCATACCAAGTCCTGCGTGGCCATGCAGGCGCTATTAGAATCACTGATGCTCTCTCCTGTTTGATTTTCGCAATCAATCGAGGAAGCAGCGGGAAGGGTGGAAACACATAAGCCATCCCGAAGTTCCAAGGTGCTGTCAAAGCATCTATCAGAACCGCTCCCGGATCCCTGGATCTGGACCCGTAGTGAGGAAGTTTGGCGTTCTGGCGAGACGCCATGAGATCTATCTCTGGTTTGCCCCAACGTCGAAGTATTTGGGCAAAGATCTCCGGATGAAGTTCCCACTCTCCCGGATGAAAAGTCTGGCGACTCAAGAAATCCGCCTCCCAGTTCTCCACTCCCGGGATGTGGATTGCTGACAGGTGGCAAGAGTGAGACTCTGCCCAGCGAATTATCTTTGATACTTCCATCATTGCTAGGGAGCTTCTTGTCCCTCCCTGATGGTTGATGTAAGCTACAGTCGTGATATTGTCCGACTGAAACCTGATGAACCCCTGAGTTGTTAATTGGGGCCAAGCCAGAAGGGCATTGAGAACTGCCCTCAATTCCAGAATGTTTATTGGAAGGAGACTCTCCTCCTGATTCCATAATCCCTGAGCCTTCAGAGAATTCCAGACAGCGCCCCAACCTAGCAGGCTGGCGTCTGTTGTTACGATTGTCCAGTCTGGCCTGCTGAATGGCATCCCCCTGGACAGGTGTGGCCGATAAAGCCACCATAGAAGAGAATTTCTGGTCTCTTGATTCAGATTTAGAGTAGGGGACAAATCTGAGTAATCCCCATTCCACTGACTTAGCATGCACAATTGCAGCGGTCTGAGGTGTAGGCGTGCAAAAGGTACTATGTCCATTGCCGCTACCATTAAGCCGATCACCTCCATGCATTGAGCTACTGACGGGTGTTGAATGGAATGAAGGACACGGCATGCATCTTGAAGCTTTGTTAACCTGTCTTCTGTCAGGTAAATCTTCATTTCTACAGAATCTATAAGAGTCCCCAAGAATGGAACTCTTGTGAGAGGAAAAAAAGAACTCTTCTTTTCGTTCACTTTCCATCCATGCGACCTTAGAAATGCCAGAACTAACTCTGTATGAGACTTGGCAGTTTGAAAGCTTGAAGCTTGTATTAGAATGTCGTCTAGGTACGGAGCTACCGAAATCCCTCGCGGTCTTAGTACCGCCAGAAGGGCACCCAGAACCTTTGTGAAGATTCTTGGGGCCGTAGCCAATCCGAATGGAAGAGCCACAAACTGGTAGTGCCTGTCTAGGAAGGCAAACCGTAGATACCGTTGATGATCCTTGTGAATCGGTATGTGAAGGTAAGCATCTTTTAAATCCACTGTGGTCATGTACTGACCCCTTTGGATCATAGGTAAGATTGTCCGAATAGTTTCCATTTTGAACGATGGAACTCTTAGGAATTTGTTTAGAATCTTTAAATCTAAGATTGGCCTGAAAGTTCCCTCTTTTTTGGGAACCACAAACAGGTTTGAGTAGAACCCTTGTCCTTGTTCCGACCGCGGAACTGGATGGATCACTCCCATTAATAACAGATCTTGTACACAGCGTAGAAACGCTTCTTTCTTTATCTGGTTTGTTGACAACCTTGACAGATGAAATCTCCCTTTTGGGGGAGATAATTTGAAGTCTAGAAGGTATCCCTGAGATATGATCTCCAGCGCCCAGGGATCCTGAACATCTCTTGCCCAGGCCTGGGCGAAGAGAGAAAGTCTGCCCCCCACTAGATCCGGTCCCGGATCGGGGGCTCTCGGTTCATGCTGTCTTTGGGGCAGCAGCAGGTTTCCTGGCCTGTTTGCCCTTATTCCAGGACTGGTTAGGTTTCCAGCCTTGCCTGTAACGAGCAACAGCTCCTTCCTGTTTTGGTGCAGTGGAGGTTGACGCTGCTCCTGTTTTGAAATTCCGAAAGGGACGAAAATTAGACTGTCTAGCCTTAGCTTTGGCTTTGTCTTGAGGTAGGGCGTGGCCCTTACCTCCTGTAATGTCAGCGATAATTTCTTTCAAACCGGGCCCAAATAAAGACTGCCCCTTGAAAGGTATATTAAGTAATTTGGACTTAGAAGTAACATCAGCTGACCAGGATTTTAGCCACAGTGCTCTACGTGCCTGTATGGCGAATCCTGAGTTCTTAGCCGTAAGTTTGGTTAAATGTACTACGGCCTCCGAAATGAATGAATTAGCTAGTTTAAGGACTCTAAGCCTGTCCATAATGTCGTCTAGCGTAGATGAACTAAGGTTCTCTTCCAGAGACTCAATCCAAAATGCTGCCGCAGCCGTAATCGGCGCGATACATGCAAGGGGTTGCAATATAAAACCTTGTTGAACAAACATTTTCTTAAGGTAACCCTCTAATTTTTTATCCATTGGATCTGAAAAAGCACAGCTATCCTCCACCGGGATAGTGGTACGCTTAGCTAAAGTAGAAACTGCTCCCTCCACCTTAGGGACCGTTTGCCATAAGTCCCGAGTGGTGGCGTCTATTGGAAACATCTTTCTAAATATTGGAGGGGGTGAGAACGGCACACCGGGTCTATCCCACTCCTTAGTAACAATTTCAGTTAATCTCTTAGGTATAGGAAAAACGTCAGTACTCGCCGGTACCGCAAAGTATTTATCCAACCTACACAGTTTCTCTGGTATTGCAACGGTGTTACAATCATTGAGAGCTGCTAAGACCTCCCCTAGTAATACACGGAGGTTCTCCAATTTAAATTTAAAATTTGAAATATCTGAATCCAATCTGTTTGGATCAGAACCGTCACCCACAGAATGAAGCTCTCCGTCCTCATGCTCTGCAAGCTGTGACGCAGTATCAGACATGGCCCTAGTATTGTCAGCGCACTCTGTTCTCACCCCAGAGTGATCACGCTTGCCTCTTAGTTCTGGTAATTTAGACAAAACTTCAGTCATAACAGTAGCCATATCATGTAATGTTATCTGTAATGGCCGCCCAGATGTATTAGGCGCCATAATATCACGCACCTCCCGGGCGGGAGATGCAGGTACTGCCGCGTGAGGCGAGTTAGTCGGCATAACTCTCCCCTCGCAGTTTGGTGAAATTTGTTCACATTGTACAGATTGACTTTTATTTAAAGTAGCATCAATACAGTTGGTACATAAATTTCTATTGGGCTCCACCTTGGCATTGGAACAAATGACACAGATATCTTCCTCTGAGTCAGACATGTTTAACACACTAGCAATAACTTGCAACCTGGTTATAATCTTTTTTAGCAAAAACGTACTGTGCCTCAAAGAGGTACTTAAACGATTAAATGACAGTTGAGATAATGAACTGAAAAACAGTTATAGCATCAACTTTAAAATAACACAACTTTTAGCAAAGGTTTGTTCCCATTAGTAAATAACAATAACTAAATTTGACATAAAAAATTATAGAGTAACGTTTTTATTCACAGTCAATATAAAATTCTCACAGCTCTGCTGAGAGAATGTACCTCCCTTCAAAGAAGTTTGAAGACCCCTGAGATCTGTCAGTGAACCGGATCATGCAGGAAATATAATAGTAGCTGACTGGAAATTTTTGATGCGTAGCAAAGAGCGCCAAAAACGGCCCCTCCCTCTCACACACAGCAGTGAGGAGAAACGAAACTGTCACAATTTAAAGCAGACAACTGCCAAGTGGAAAATAATGCCCAAACATTTATTCACTCAGTACCTCAGCAATGTAAACGATTCTACATTCCAGCAAAAACGTTTAACATGATAATATTTATTAAAAGGATTAGTGACCTTTAACAGAGTAGTTCCGGTGAAATACCATTCCCAGAATACTGAAGTGTATACATACATGTCATTATAACGGTATAGCAGGATTTTCTCATCAATTCCATTCAGAAAATAAAAACTGCTACATACCTCAATGCAGATTCATCTGCCCGCTGTCCCCTGATCTGAAGCTTTTACCTCCCTCAGATGGCCGAGAACAGCAATATGATCTTAACTACTCCGGTTAAAATCATAGTAAAAAACTCTGGTAGATTCTTCTTCAAACTCTGCCAGAGAAGTAATAACACGCTCCGGTGCTATTGTAAAATAACAAACTTTTGATTGAAGTCATAAAAACTAAGTATAATCACCATAGTCCTCTCACACATCCTATCTAGTCGTTGGGTGCAAGAGAATGACTGGGACTGACGTAGAGGGGAGGAGCTATATCAGCTCTGCTGGGTGAATCCTCTTGCATTTCCTGTTGGGGAGGAGTTATATCCCAGAAGTAATGATGACCCGTGGACTGATCACACATAACAGAAGAAAAGACTCTCTCAATTCAAGGAAAACGCAGGCTTCGCCCTTCCCTCAATATATAATTATAATCTGGTCTGCTTGATGAAGATAGTTCCAGATTGGTTATTAGATATAGATCAGCTAACGCCTCTGGATGTAGAAGCTGGCCTTTTTAAACCGTATAGCCTAAAAGCCCTAATACATATGAGGCAAAGAGACTGGCCTCCTTTACTCAAAGTTATGTACACCTTTAGAAATCCTATCATAGCCTGGCAAAAATTATGCACGGCGGTAGGTGTCAATTTTCAGTGTTCTAGATATTTACCAATCCAGAATAATCCACTCTTCCCCGCAGGTTCTGATACCGAAATTTTTACGAGATGGAAGATAGGGGGCTTAGACTACTTTGCACAATGTATTGATGAAGAGAGACAAGTTATTCATTCATTTGGCTCCTTAAAAGAAAAATATAATCTCCCTAACCGCGATATGTTCGGCTATTTTCAAATCAGGCATTTTCTCAACACTACAGCACTTGCAGATTTTTACATAAATTGGGAAATACTAACTAAAGCTCTATCACGCCGTCAGCTTGGTAGAGCATCCATATCTCATTGGTATAATATATTATTGAGTAAAGAAGGTGTCTATGGCATGGAACGGCTCCATGAGAGATGGTCATCAGACATCCCGCAATTGGAGCTTAAGACAATCCAAGAAAGTATTGACAGGGCTTGGTCAGCGACACCTCTGTTATCTTGGCGTGAATCTCATCTTAGATTAATTAATAGGACCTATATCACACCAGAGAAGTTAGGGAAGTGGAATAATAAGCAAAGATATGAATGTACACGCTGCCACTACCTAAATGCCAACTTGATCCACTGCATCTGGGCATGTCCCAAAGTCAAACAGTTTTGGGCAAAAGTCTCATTTTGGCTTTCAAAAACCCTAAAACTTAAAATTTCTTTGGAGATGGAGGAAATCATCTTTCTAAGGCAATACGATGATAGGGCGGGAAATATAAAGTTTGTTAATTTCATAATTTTAGCCGCTAGAAACATTATTTTTTCTTCCTGGAAAGCTAATAAAGGCCCTATGCTCACCTCTCTTTTGAACATGTTAGACTCCAAATTAATTTATGAACAATATGAGACGCAGATATCTTCTGAAAAAGAAATTGCCAAATTTTTCAGGAAATGGGGAGATTACATTCTCTCCAATACACTGGAAGTTCAAAGAAGCCTCATCGCTCCCTTTAAACACTCTGAATGGATTCAGAATGCTGTATTGAGAGGGGAATTCAGTAGTGATGTAATCACTTAATTTTTGTTGGTCCCGGTCTCTTGGAGAGGGGGGGGGGGAGTGGGAATTCAACCTAAGTCTCCCTTATCATCATTCCTATTTTATTTCATTCATATTTTTTTTTTTTTTTTTTATTATTTATTTTTTTATTTTTTTTATTTATTTTTTTTTTTCTTCTTCTTTCTCACTCCTTTCTTCTTCTTTTCCCCAGTCCTTCTCTCTTCTTTTCTTATTTTCTGTATTTTTCCTTTATCGGTACACTATACCTATGTTGGGTTATTGTTTGTTCAAAAAGATGAAAATGTTTTGAGGCACAGGTTTCTCAATTTCTACTCCAAGAACTATTATTGGATTAGGTTGTAGAACTCGGTAAAAGCATTTTGTATTTTTTAATAGGTATAAGCAGTTGTATATAACACCAATCACGAAATATGTTCACCTTTCATTGTATTATCTGATCCACTTATTTGTGTAACCTGTCCCTCTTTTCAATCAATAAATAAAATAAAAAAAAAAAAAAAATAAAAAAAAAACTAGCCGTTTCCCGGTTTACATATTTGTATAATACAACTGCCGGGAGTAAATAACACTGTTTGCTCTCCAGCCCCAGTGTGTATCCACAGCCCCATCACAATAAGAGCCCTTTATTATTCCAGCCCTTAACATGTGAATGAATGTAATGTAGTGCTCACTTTTTTCTGAGAGAATGTTTTGTACCCAGAAATAAAAAAGTTAGCACTTACCTTGAATGCTGTGCGACAGCATGGCAGTCCAGCAGGTTTTCAGAGGTCCTCTCCCTCCCATAGCCCTGTGGACTAAGATCAGCCTGAGTTAAAAGTGCTTAGGCTATCTGGAATAGGGCAGCAAATATGTATAGGAGGCGCAGAGAGAATTATGTCCACCAGTTCCTATTGCTTTAAAGCCACAAAATGCTCTACTGTAGAGACTGATAAGGTCTAGGCTAAACCCAAGAACAAAGTAGCACTCACTGGCACTACTTTAAAAATAATAAACTCTTGATTGAAGAATCTTCACTAACACCTCACTTTACCTCTTCCTATCACTAACACAAGCAAAGAGAATGACTGGAGTGGGAGGGAAGGGAGGAGCTATATATACAGCTGTGCTGTGGTGCTCTTTGCCACCTCCTGCTGGCCAGGAGGCGATATCCCACAAGTAAGGATGAAATCCGTGGACTCATCGTATCTTTAAAAAGAAATAACTAAATTTAAGAAAATCTAAGGTAACTTCTTTTCAGCTGACACATTCCTACCTGGGCCTGTACATTAGGTTCAAGTCGCAGCAGGCATCCCACTTGTCGGGATTTTGTCTGAATAATTCCAGCTGCCACAAAATTGGACGGATTTGGATCAACGTTTTCCAAAAGAGCAGGGCCAAATCCAATGATCTAAGAAAATTGCAAGAAAATAGTAACTACAACCTGCAAACAATTAAATGGGTTGAAAAAATATTCTCATAAAAAAACAAAACAAAAGCAAAATATAAAAATACCCCCCCCCCCCCAAACACTCTTAAATATTTTATTTTAAGAACTGTAAGGGAATCCCATAGAAAGTACTTGAGACTGACAAACGTAAGAACAGTCTAGACCAAATACTTATTCTTTATTACTTATTGTTATATATATATATATATATCAGACAAGCTTCTTGCAACAAGTTCCACATCTATAAGCTTGTAAGAAGTACATAAAATATTTAAATAATAGTTTGTTAGCAACCAAAAATGGCCGCCAAGCTCCACCCACAGCTTTCTTCTTGTCCAGTTAGCTGTTTTCTTGTATGGCAGTTTATCAGTGCATGTTTAATATTTTTCAGTTTGCTATTTCAAATTGCAAATGCACAAATCGGCATCTGCGAGTAGGAAAACGTATTTAAATGGACAGTATACACTGATTATTTATTTTGTTCGCTTTTCCTGCAAACTTTTAATTTCCTGTTAGAAATGGAAGTGAAAAACACTGTTATATTCCGCATAGCCATTGGCTGCACACTCTTATGACCTATTTATAACAGTCCCTAACTGGCCATAGCAGAGAAGTTAACCTAAGTTACAACATGGCAGCTCCCATTGTTTTATAGACACTAGAATTTTACACTTATTTTGTCACTATTTAATTTAATGAAGCTTTAAAAAAAAAAAATAATCTACATGTTATTCTTAGACTAATCTTTTATTAAATGAATCATTCTATGTAGCATTTATTTAGTGTTCAATGTCCCTTTAAGAGTCAATCGTGATTAGAGAAACTTAACATACCAAAACAATGAACATACAATGAATATTTAAAAGGTTTTGTGTACTTCTTACAAGTTTATAGATGTGGGACCAAATACAGGATGCCTGAGATACAGGCTTCTAATCAGCATGCACCCTTTCCTTATACTTATTGTCATTTTTAAATAAAGTTGCATGGTGACATCATCACGTCATTGAGCGTGATGTCACCACACAAAACGTGAAGCCCCGTCAATACCTGTCACTATACAGGCCTGATTGCCGGGGTAGGAGCGGGTGGGAGCCCCCAGATCTCCCTCAAGATGGGAGAGTGCTAGCGACGGCTCTGAGCCGTCATTAGCACCTGAGTGGGAAACACTGCGACGGCTCGGCGCCGTCGTTAGCACTGAAAGGGTTAAAGAGATATTACGAAAAAGTAAATTATTCATTTGGATAATATGGGACATTTCTTTTTTAAGAAACAAAGTGTTTATAAGATTCAAAAACTGCCTCATTGTTTTACTATAGATTTTTCTATTCAAAGCTTTACTCACCTTAGCCTTTGTGATCTCTGTATCCATAGGAAGTTTAGCCTTAAAAATATTTTGCACCTCTTGGTTTGGGCTAAAGAAAATATAAAGGAATAAATATGTCAATATTGTTGTTCTGGGTCAATCACTGTTTTTATGTACAACACACAGCTTTATTTTCACACAATCTGCTCACCATAATTACTCCACAAAGGTTCATTCTAGATACTATAAAATCATTAGAAAAAAAATGAATTTATACTTGGATACAGTTCTTTCAGGATGATGAAAGTCTATAACATGTGGGATATATTTCCCACCACCAGGAGGAAGTCAAGAACCCTAACAAGAGCTTTAAATCCCTCCCACCTCCTCTCCCCACCCAGTTTACATAAAGCTGAGGAGAGTGACTGAAAATGTAGAAAAGACAGTAAGCAGGGTTAAGAGGAGTAAATAAGAACTGCCCCCAATATAGCAAAAAGGGGGGGGGGGGTTCCTATGGATGCTCATCCTCCTGAAATAAATAAATTTATAGGCAAGTTTAAATTCTCTTTTCTTTAGTAAGATGATGAGAGTCCATATGAGTCCATAACATATGGGATACAATACTCAAGCTGAGAGTCCATGTTAATAACTGGTAGTACAAAATGATGGCAGTTCCTATTTGCCAGACACTGCGGCCTAAAGGACTTTCCTGCCAAATGCAGCTTTGGGAGAAGCATAAATATCAAAATGATAACATTTAGAAAATGTATATAGGAAAGACCAAGTTGCCCCCTTGCAAATTAGTTCCAAGGAGGCGTCATTTTTGAAGGCCCAAGAAGTAGATACATATCTAGTAGAATGAGCATTTACTAATTTTAAAGGTGGTTTTCCCACAACCAAGTAAGACTAATGAATAGTCTGCTTAAAGGGACACTGAACCCAAATTTTTTCTTTTGTGATTCAGATAGAGCATGGAATTATAAGCAACTTTCTAATTTACTCCTATTATCAAATTTTCTTTATTCTCTTGGTATCTTTATTTGAAATGCAAGAATGTAAGTTTAGATGCCGGCCCATTTTTAGTGAACAACCTGGGTTGTCCTTGCCGATTGGTGGATAAATTATTCCACCAATAAAATAAGTGCTGTCCAGAGTTCTGAACCAAAAAAAGCTTAGATGCCTTCTTTTTCAAATAAAGATAGCAAGAGAACGCAGAAAAATGAATAGGAGTATATTAGAAAGTTGCTTAAAATTGCATGTTCTATCTGAATCACAAAAGAAAAAATATGGGTTCAGTGTCCCTTTAAGCCATGATGCCAAGGCCACCGCTGTAGCCTTTTGACCCTTTCTGGAACCTGAAAAATTGACCAATAGGCTAGAAGTCTGTCTAAAATCTTTGGTAGCCTGAAGATAAAATTTTAAGGCTCTGACCACATCCAAATTGTGTAGCAGACATTCCTAAGAATTAGAAGGATTTGGACACAGTGAAAGAACAACAATTTCCTGATTAATATTCTCTGATGACACTTTATTTGAAAGAAAATTATATTTATTCTGGAGGACCACTTTATCCAGATGAAAAAAAAACAAAAAGGGTGGATCAGAAGACACAGCTAATAATACAGAAACTCTTCTAGCAGAAGAAATTGCTAGAAGAAAGAGAACCTTCCAGGACAATCATTTGTGAAAACAGAAAGAACCAGATTCAAATACCAAGTGGGGAGAAATGGGCCTAATAGTTCAAATTGTCACCAAGGCTTGCACAAAAGTTTGATTATCAGGCAACTTAGCCAGCTTCTGATGAAACAAAACAGACAATGCCGAAATCTGTCTCTTTAGACCCGTCAAATTCAGAGATTTGAAATCCGGATGATAACATTTAGAAATAATAATTTGGAATAAACTTCCTCAAGAGGTAGTAGCAACAAACACTGTGGGGGACTTTAAAAATGCATGGGACAAGCATAGGGCTATCCTACGAACTAGATAAGTTTATACTGTTAGGTAAGGTGGGGCAGACTTGCTGGGCCTATGGCTCTTATCTGCCGTCAATATCTATGTTTCTATGTTTCTATGATACAAAGGTCCTTGAGACGTCATATTTTCTTAGGTGAAAAGCACATGGAGGAAGAGATGACATCTGAATTAGCTCCTCATACCAAATTCTGCAGGGCCACACCTGAGCTACGAGAATTATTGAAGCTGATTCATGTTTGATTCTGGCAATGACTCTTGGAAGAAGAACAAACGGAGGAAACAGGCAAGTTGAAAGTTCCAAGGACAGACTAGACTCTAGAGCATCTATTATGTGAGCGCTTGGATCTCTTAACCTGGTGTAATAATCCGGAAGTTTGTGGTTCAATTTAGACGCCATTAGATCTATTTCTAGAAGACCGAATATCAGAACTATACGTCCTGATGAAGAGACCATTCTCCTGGATGGACGGACTAACGACTTATGCAATGTGCTTCCCAATTGTTTAAGCCTGGAATGTGAATTTCCAATAAGGTGCAGAGGTTTTCCTCTGCCCAAGACTTTGAGTCCCTACTTGAAATGAAACGTCATGGCAGCAAGCAAAAGGTACTGCATCTGACACTGCCACCATAAGATCCACTTCCATACATTGTGCTACAGATGGAGAATGAGCCATCTGTAGGGAACGACAGGCAGTCTAAAGTGTGGTTCTGCGAGTATCTGTGTGCAACAAGAGTATTTGAACAGAGTCTATTATCACGCCCAAAAAAACACCCTTGTGGCTGGGGACAAGGGCCTTTTGGAAACATTGATTTTCCATCCATGTTCCTGGAAAGATACCATTCTGTGGGTATGAACAGTAGCCAGTGAAAGACGAAGCTTGAACCAAAATATTGTCCAAAAAAGGGGCAATAGAGATTCCCTGTGCTCTGATCACTGCTAAGAGAGGCCCTAATATCGTTGTGAAGATGCGTTGGTATGTGGCCAAAGTTAAGGGGAGGGCCACATATTGGCAATGTTTGTTGAGAAACGCAAATCATCTAAACTGGAAATGGTCATTGTGAATTAGAATGTGTAGAGAAGCATCCTTTAAATCTATTGTTCTCATAAATTGACCTTTCTGAACTAGAGTAAAAATGGTACGGGCTGTTTCCATTTGAAAAGAAGGTACCCAAACAAATTTGTTCAGATATTTTAGATCCAGAATAGGATGGTAGTTGCCCTCCTCCTTTGGGACAATGAAGAGGTTGGAATAGAAACCATGTCCCTGTTGAGTGATTGGAGCAGGTTGGATCACTCCCATGCCCTTTAACTCTCGAACACACCGAACTAAAGGCAGCCATCTTTACAGGTTCTTTTGGAACTGGAGACAGATGAAACTGTCCCTAGGGAGGTCTGGTGCGAAAGCCTATGCGATAACCCTGGGATATGATATTGAGAACCCAGGGATCCTGAACTGATTGAGGCAAGGCCTTCTGAAACCAAATTAATCTGCCTCCCTTCTAGAAGGTCTTCTGGACAGGGGGCCATCCCTTCATGCAGATTTCTCATTGGAATTAGATTTTTTGGTCTGTTTGTTCTTAGACCAGGAAGGGTTGGAGGGGGACTTCTGATCTCTAGGGGAGTAGAAGGAATGAAAATGATTTGTTTGTTTGTTCTTGTCCTGAGGTAGAAATGTCCTTTTTTTTCCACCCAGTGACAGTTTTGGTAATAGAATCCAATTCTGAACCAAAAATAAACTTCTCTTCAAAAGGGACCAATAGTCTATTCTTAGAGACCATATCAGCTGACCAAGATTTAAGCCATAAAGCTCTCTTTAATAAAACAAAAATGGACATATTCATTACATCAATTTAAATTATGTCAAAAATTGCATAACAAATTAAATCATTAGCCATCTTAAGGACTTTAATGCAGCTGCTAATATCCTCAGAAGATTGTTAAGACACCAGCTGAGAAAGAGAATCACACCAGAAGGACGCTGCAGCGGAAACACAGATGATCGCGACTGCAGGTCTAAGCTGATTGGGAAAATAGTTTCCTAAGCAAGGACTCAGATTTGCAGTCCATTAGATCCCTAAAAGAAAACCTATCTTCCACAGGAATAGCAGTGGGTCTTGCTACGGTGGAAATAGCACCAACAAACTTATGGACTAGTTCCCAGGCTGTCAAATTATTTTCTGAAAGTGGATACATTCTTTTTAACCTGTTAGAAGGTGCTTAAGGAAATCCTGATTTTTCCATTCTTTGGCTATATATTCTGTAACCAATTCTGGTGCTTTAAAAACCTTAGGCACTTTGGGCGGAGCTTTAAAGACCCGATTCAACTTATTCACAGGCTTAGAATCCTCTGAATTTTGGTTTGATAGTTCTAAAGTATTTGAAACCTCCTGAAGCAGGAAATGGACATGGCCAACTTTAAATCTAAACGTGGAATAAATCTCTGGCTCAGTTGCTGGTTCAGGGTCCTCAGGGGAGATTTCACCCTTAGAAAGAACTTCAGCTGAGTCAGAGCTTTGTAAGCTAGGTGGTAACTGAGCCTGGGGTACAGGACCCTGCGAGTTACAGGTTATATGAGGTAAAGTTTTGTTTGTTTGTTTTTTATCTCTTTTACATAATTTTCCTAAATAAAATAAAAAATAAAAGATACTCAAAATACAGAAGAAACAAATCTGATTTGAATATTTACCAATACATTTTAGTAGTGAAATTTATATGCAGAACATTTACTTGGTATAGAGCAGGGGCCCTCACTTTTTTTGTTCAAGATAAATTGCTTGTGTTAGGAAAAAAATGTGCTAGGCACCACAGTGGGCTGGCAGAAAAACATAATTTATGTAAGAATTTACCTGATAAATTAATTTCTTTCATATTGGCAAGAGTCCATGAGCAAGTGACGTATGGGATATACAATAATACCAGGAGGGGCAAAGTTTCCCAAACCTCAAAATGCCTATAAAATACACCCCTCACCACACCCACAATTCAGTTTAACTAATAGCCAAGTAGTGGGGTGATAAAGAAAGGAGTAAAAAACATCAACAAAGAAATTTGGAAATAATTGTGCTTTATACAAAAAATCATAACCACCATAAAAAGGGTGGGCCTCATGGACTCTTGCCAATATGAAAGAAATTAATTTATCAGGTAGATTCTTACATAAATTATGTTTTCTTTCATGTAATTGGCAAGAGTCCGTGAGCTAGTGACATATGGGATATCAATACCCAAGATGTGGAACTCCACTCAAAAGTCACTAGAGAGGGAGGGATAAAAATAAACAACAGCCATTTTCGGCTGAAAAAAATAATCCACAACCCAAAGTATAAGTTATTCTCATAATGAAAAGAAAAACTTACAACATCAGCAGAAGAATCAAACTGAAACAGCTGCCTGAAGAACTTTTCTACCAAAAACTGCTTCTGATGAAGCAAATACATAAAAACAGTAGAATTTATTAAAGGTATGCAAAGAGGACCAATTTGCCCCTTTGCAAATCTGATCAACTGAAGCTTCATTCTTAAAAGCCCACAAAGTGGAGACTGATCTAGTAGAATGAGCTGTAATTCTCTGAGGCGGGGCCTGACCTGACTCTAAATAAGCGTGGAGAATGAAAAGCTTTAACCAAGAAGCCAAGGAAATAGAGGCCTTCTGACCTTTCCTAGGACCAGAAAATATAACAAATAGACTAGAAGTCTTCCTGAAATCTTTAGTAGCTTTAACATAATATTTCAAAGCTCTCACCACATTCAAAGAATGTAAGGATCTTTCCAAAGAATTCTTAGGATTAGGACACAAGGAAGGGACAACAATTTCTCTACTAATGTTGTTAGAATTCACAACCTTAGGTAAAAATTTAAATGAAGTCCACAAAACCGCCTAATCCTGATGAAAAATTAGAAAAGGAGATTCACAAGAAAGAGCAGATAGCTCAGAAACTCTTCTAGCAGGAGAGATAGCCAAAAGGAACAACACTTTCCAAGAAAGTAGTTTAATGTCCAAAGAGTGCATAGGCTCAAATGGAGGAGCCTGTAACGCCTTCACAACCAAATTAAGACTCCAAGGAGGAGAAATTGATTTAATGACAGGCTTAATACGAACTAAAGCCTGAACAAAACAGTGAATATCAGCAAGATTAGCTATCTTTCTGTGAAATAAAACAGAAAGGGCAGAGATTTGTCCCTTCAAGGAACTTGCAGACAAACCCTTATCCAAACCATCCTGAAGAAACTGTAAAATTCTAGGAATTCTAAAAGAATGTCAAGAGAATTTAAGAGAATACCATGAAATGTAAGCTTTCCAAACTCGATAATAAATCTTTCTAGAAACAGATTTACGAGCTTGTAACATAGTATTAATCACAGAGTCAGAGAAACCTCTATGACTTAGCACTAAGTGTTCAATTTCCATACCTTCAAATTTAATGATTTGAGATCCTGATGGAAAAATGGACCTTGAGACGGTAGGTCCGGCCTTAACGGAAAATCTGCATACCAAAACCTGTGGGGCCATGATGGAGCCACCAGCAACACAAACGAATGTTCCATGATGATTTTGGAGATCACTCTTGGAAGAAGAACTAGAGGCGGGAAAATATAAGCAGGTTGATAACACCAAGGAAGTGTCAGCGCATCCACTGCTTCCGCCTGAAAATCCCTGGACCTGAACAGGTATCTGGGAAGTTTCTTGTTTAGATGAGAGGCCATCAGATCAATCTCTGGAAGACCCCACATCTGAACAATCTGAGAAAACACATCTGGATGGAGAGACCACTCCCCCGGATGTAAAGTCTGACGGCTGAGATAATCCGCCTCCCAATTGTCTACACCTGGGATATGAACCGCAGAAATTAGACAGGAGCTGGATTCTGCCCATGCAAGTATCCGAGATACTTCTTTCATAGCTTGGGGACTGTGAATCCCGCCCTGATGATTGACATATGCCATTGTTGTGATATTGTCTGTCTGAAAACAAATGAACGGTTCTCTCTTCAACAGAGGCCAAAACTGAAGAGCTCTGAAAATTGCACGGAGTTCTAAAATATTGATTGGTAATCTCGCCTCTTGAGATTTCCAAACCCCTTGTGCTGTCAGAAATCCCCAGACAGCTCCCCAACCTGAAAGACTTGCATCAGTTGTGATCACAGTCCAGGTTGGCCGAACAAAAGAGGCCCCTTGAACTAAACGCTGGTGATTTAACCACCACGTCAGAGAGTGTTGATCATTGGGATTTAAGGATATTAATTGTGATATCTTTGTATAATCCCGGCACCATTGATTCAGCATACAAAGCTGGAGAGGTCGCATGTGAAAACGAGCAAAGGGAATCGCGTCCGATGCTGCAGTCATGAGACCTAAAACTTTCATGCACATAGCCACTGAAGGGAATGACTGAGACTGAAGGTGCCGACAGGCTGCAACCAATTTCATGGACACTGAATCTATCTGGAAACCTAAAAAGGTAACCCTTGTCTGAAGAATCAAGGAACTTTTTGGTAAATTGATCCTCCAACCATGTTTTCGAAGAAACAACACTAGTTGATTCGTGTGAGATTCTGCAGAACGTAAAGACTGAGCTAGTACCAAGATATCGTCCAAATAAGGAAACACCGCAATACCCTGTTCTCTGATTACAGAGAGTAGGGCACCGAGAACCTTTGAAAAGATTATTGGAGCTGTTGCTAGGCCAAATGGAAGAGCAACAAATTGGTAATGCTTGTCTAGAAAAGAGAATCTCAGGAACTGATAATGTTCAGGATGAATCGGAATATGAAGGTATGCATGTCCTTGCTGAACAAAAGGCAGAATAGTCCTTATAGTCACCATCTTGAAAGTTGGTACTCTTACATAACGATTTAAAATTTTCAGATCCAGAACTGGTCTGAATGAATTTTCTTTCTTTGGGACAATGAATAGATTTGAATAAAACCCCAGACCTTGTTCCTGAAAAGGAACTGTCATGATTACCCCTGAAACCTCCAGGTTTGAAACACACTTCAGGAAAGCCTGAGCTTTTACTGGATTTACTGGGATGCGTGAGAGAAAAAATCTTCTCACGGGAGGTCTTACTCTGAATCCTATTCGGTACCCCTGAGAGACAATGCTCTGAATCCATTGATTTTTGACAGAATTTATCCAAACATCCTTGAAAAACCTTAATCTGCCCCCTACCAGCTGTGCTGGAATGAGGGCCGCATCTTCATGCAGACTTAGGGGCTGACTTTGGTTTCTTAAAAGGCTTGGATTTATTCCAATTTGAGGAAGGCTTCCAATTGGAAACAGATTCCTTGGGGGAAGGATTAGGTTTTTGTTCCTTATTTTGACGAAAGGAACAAAAACGATTAGAAGCCCTAGATTTAACCTTAGGTTTTTTATCCTGAGGCAAAAAAACTCCCTTTCCCCCAGTAACAGTTGAAATAATAGAATCCAACTGAGAACCAAATAAATTATTACCTTGGAAAGAAAGATAGTAATCTAGACTTAGATGTAATATCAGCATTCCAAGATTTAAGCCACAAAGCTCTTCTGGCTAAAATAGCCAAAGACATGGATCTAACATAATATATCAAAAATATTATTAGCAATAGCATCACAAATAAAAACAGAATTTATGCTTACCTGATAAATTTCTTTCTCCTAAGGTGTGTCCGGTCCATGGCTTCATCCTTGTGGGAATATTCTCTTCCCCAACAGGAAATGGCAAAGAGAGCACAGCAAAAGCTGCTCATATAGCCACCCCTCTGGCTCCGTCCCCCAGTAATTCGACCGACGGTTAGGAGAAAAAGGAGAAACCATAGGGTGCCGTGGTGACTGTAGTGTATAGAAAGAAAAAATTTGAAACCTGACTAAAAAGCCAGGGCGGGCCGTGGACCGGACACACCGTAGGAGAAAGAAATTTATCAGGTAAGCATAAATTCTGTTTTCTCCTACATTGGTGTGTCCGGTCCACGGCTTCATCCTTACTTGTGGGAACCAATACCAAAGCTTTAGGACACGGATGAAGGGAGGGAACAAGTCAGGTTACCTAAACGGAAGGCACCACGGCTTGTAAAACCTTTCTCCCAAAAATAGCCTCCGAAGAAGCATAAGTATCGAATTTGTAAAATTTGGCAAAAGTGTGCAGAGAAGACCAAGTCGCTGCCTTACATATCTGATCAACAGAAGCCTCGTTCTTGAAGGCCCATGTGGAAGCCACAGCTCTAGTAGAGTGAGCTGTAATTCGTTCAGGAGGCTGCCGTCCGGCAGTCTCATAAGCCAATCGGATGATGCTTTTCAGCCAAAAAGAAAGAGAGGGAGCAGTAGCTTTCTGTCCTCTCCTCTTACCAGAATAAACGACAAACAAAGATGAAGTCTGTCTGAAATCCTTTGTTGCATCTAAATAGAATTTTAAAGCACGGACCACATCTAAATTGTGTAACAAACGTTCCTTCTTCGAAACTGGATTCGGACACAGAGAAGGAACAACTATTTCCTGGTTAATATTCTTGTTGGAAACCACTTTTGGAAGAAAACCAGGTTTGGTACGCAAAACAACCTTATCTGCATGGAATACCAGATAGGGTGGATCACACTGCAAAGCAGACAATCCAGAAACTCTTCTAGCAGAAGAAATAGCAACCAAAAACAGAACTTTCCAAGATAGTAACTTAATATCTATGGAATGTAAAGGTTCAAACGGAACCCCTTGAAGAACTGAAAGAACTAAATTTAGACTCCAAGGAGGAGTCATGGGTCTGTTAACAGGCTTGATTCTGACTAAGGCCTGTACAAAAGCTTGTACATCTGGCACTGCTGCCAGGCGTTTGTGTAACAAAACAGACAAAGCAGATATCTGTCCTTTTAGAGAACTCGCTGACAACCCTTTATCCAAACCCTCTTGGAGAAAGGAAAGAATCTTAGGAATTTTAATTTTACTCCAAGAGAATCCCTTGGATTCACACCAACAGATATATTTTTTCCATATTTTATGGTTAATTTTCCTAGTCACAGGTTTTCTGGCTTGGACCAGAGTATCTATAACTGAATCTGAAAACCCACGCTTAGATAAAATCAAGCGTTCAATTTCCAAGCAGTCAGCTGCAGAGAGAATAGATTTGGATGTTCGAATGGACCTTGTACTAGAAGATCCTGTCTCAAAGGTAGCTTCCATGGTGGAGCCGATGACATATTCACCAGGTCTGCATACCAAGTCCTGCGTGGCCACGCAGGAGCTATCAGAATCACCGAGGCCTTCTCCTGTCTGATCCTGGCTATGAGCCTGGGAAGGAGAGGAAACGGTGGAAACACATAAGCTAGGTTGAACGACCAAGGCGCCACTAATGCATCCACTAGTGTCGCCTTGGGATCCCTGGATCTGGACCCGTAGCAAGGAACCTTGAAGTTCTGACGAGACGCCATCAGATCCATGTCTGGAATGCCCCATAATTGAGTTAACTGGGCAAAGACCTCCGGGTGGAGTTCCCACTCCCCCGGATGTAAAGTCTGACGACTCAAATAATCCGCCTCCCAGTTGTCTACTCCTGGGATGTGAATTGCAGATAGATGGCAGGAGTGATCCTCCGCCCATTTGATGATCTTGGATACCTCTCTCATCGCCAAGGAACTCTTTGTTCCTCCCTGATGATTGATGTATGCTACAGTCGTCATGTTGTCCGACTGAAATCTTATGAATCCGGCCTTCGCTAGTTGAGGCCAAGCCCGGAGCGCATTGAATATCGCTCTCAGTTCCAGGATGTTTATCGGGAGAAGAGACTCTTCCCGAGACCATAGACCCTGAGCTTTCAGGGAGTCCCAGACCGCGCCCCAGCCTAATAGACTGGCGTCGGTCGTGACAATGACCCACTCTGGTCTGCGGAAACTCATTATTCCCTGAGACAGGTGATCCTGAGCCAACCACCAACGGAGTGAGTCTCTGGTTAACTGGTCTACTTGAATCTGGGGAGACAAGTCTGCATAATCCCCATTCCACTGTCTGAGCATGCACAGTTGCAATGGTCTTAGATGAATTCGAGCAAAAGGAACCACGTCCATTGCTGCCACCATTAGGCCTATTACTTCCATGCACTGAGCTATGGAAGGCTGAGGAATAGATTGAAGAACTTGACAAGCATTTAGAAGCTTTAATTTTCTGACCTCTGTCAGAAAAATCTTCATTTCTACAGAATCTATTATTGTTCCCAGAAAAGGAACTCTTGTAGACGGGGACAGGGAACTCTTTTCCACGTTCACCTTCCACCCGTGAGACCTGAGAAAAGCTAATACAATGTCTGTATGAGCCCGTGATCTGGAAAGGGACGACGCTTGGATTAGGATGTCGTCTAGGTAAGGTGCCACTGCAATGCCCCTCGGTCTTAGAACCGCTAGGAGGGACCCTAGCACCTCTGTGAAAATTCTGGGAGCAGTGGCTAAACCGAACGGAAGAGCCACGAACTGGTAATGTTTGTCCAGAAAGGTGAACCTTAGGAACTGATGATGATCTTTGTGGATAGGAATATGTAGGTACGCATCCTTTAAATCCACGGTAGTCATGTATTGACCCTCCTGGATTGTTGGTAAAATCGTTCGAATGGTTTCCATTTTGAACGATGGAACTCTGAGGAATTTGTTTAGAATTTTTAAATCCAAAATTGGTCTGAAAGTTCCCTCTTTTTTGGGAACTACAAACAGGTTTGAGTAAAACCCCTGACCTTGTTCCACTGTTGGAACTGGTTGTATCACTCCCATCTTTAATAGATCTCCTACGCAATGTAAGAATGCCTGTCTCTTTATCTGGTCTGAAGATAAGCGAGACATGTGGAACCTTCCCCTTGGAGGAAGTTCCTTGAATTCTAGAAGATAACTCTGAGAGACTATTTCTAGTGCCCAGCGATCCTGAACATCTCTTGCCCAAGCCTGAGCAAAGAGAGAACGTCTGCCCCCTACTAGATCCGGTCCCGGATCGGGGGCTACCCCTTCATGCTGTCTTGGTAGCAGCAGCAGGCTTCTTGGCCTGTTTACCCTTGTTCCAGCCTTGCATTGGTTTCCATGCTGGCTTAGCCTGGGAAGCGTTACCCTCTTGTCTAGAGGCTGCAGAGTTAGGAGACGGTCCGTTCCTGAAGTTGCGAAAGGAACGAAAATTTGATTTGTTCTTAGCCTTGAAAGGCCTATCTTGTGGGAGGGCATGGCCCTTTCCCCCAGTGATGTCTGAAATAATCTCCTTCAATTCTGGCCCAAAAAGGGTCTTACCTTTGAAAGGAATATTAAGCAATTTTGTCTTGGATGACACATCCGCCGACCAAGATTTTAGCCAAAGCGCTCTGCGCGCCACAATTGCAAAACCTGAATTTTTTGCCGCTAATTTCGCCAATTGCAAAGCGGCATCTAAAATTAAGGAATTAGCCAACTTTAGTTCGTGAATTCTGTCCATGACTTTCTCATATGGAGTCTCCTTATTGAGCAAATTTTCTAGTTCTTCGAACCAAAAAGACACCGCCGTTGTGACAGGAATAATGCACGAAATTGGTTGAAGGAGGAAACCTTGCTGAACAAATATCTTTTTAAGCAATCCTTCCAATTTTTTATCCATAGGATCTTTGAAAGCACAACTGTCCTCAATGGGAATAGTTGTGCGTTTGGCCAACGTAGAAACTGCCCCCTCAACCTTAGGAACTGTTTGCCATGCGTCCCTCCTGGGGTCGACAATGGGGAACATTTTCTTAAATATAGGAGGTGGGACAAAAGGTATACCTGGCTTCTCCCACTCCTTAGTCACTATGTCCGCCACCCTTTTGGGTATCGGAAAGGCATCAGCGTGCACAGGGACCTCAAGAAATTTGTCCATTTTGCACAATTTTTCTGGAATGACCAAAGAGTCACAATCGTCCAGAGTAGTTAGCACCTCCTTAAGCAGGGCGCGGAGATGTTCTAACTTAAATTTAAACGTCACAATATCAGGTTCTGCCTGTTGAGAAACTTTTCCTGAATCAGAAATTTCTCCCTCCGACAGACCCTCCCTCACTGCCAATTCTGACTGGTGTGAGGGTATAACAGATAAATTATCGTCAGCGCACCCTTGCTCATCCTCTGTATTTAAAACTGAGCAATCACGCTTTCTTTGAAAAGCTGGCATTTTGGATAAAAGATTAGCTATAGAATTATCCATTACTGCCGTTAATTGTTGCATAGTAACAAGCATTGGCGCGCTAGATGTACTAGTTGTCGCCTGCGCGGGCATAACTGGAGTTGACACAGAAGGAGAGGATGATGAACTATCCCCACTACCTTCATTTGAAGAATCATCTTGGGCAACCTTATTAAATGTGACAGTACTGTCCTTACTTTGTTTGGACGCCATGGCACAATTTTCACATACATTTAAAGGGGGGACCACCTTGGCCTCCATACATACAGAACATGTTCTATCTGAAGGTACAGACATGTTAGACAGGCTTATACAGGCTATTAATACAATAAAACCATTTTTAAACAAAACCGTTACTGTCTCTTTAAATGTTAAACAGAGCACACTTTATTTCTGAATGTGTGAAAAACTATGAAGGAAATATCCGATCCTTACCAAATTTGCACCCTAGTGTCTTAATGCTTTGAAAGTATTGCACACCGGAGCTATTTGTTCAATTTACCAGTTTAAACCCACTACAGTCCCAGCCACAGCCTTTGCTGCAGCTTTACCTTTCCTTGGGGGTTATTTGCCACAGAAATAAGCCTTCCAGAATCGTTTTTTATGGCCACAGGACCTTCTCACATGAAGCTGCATGCACTGCTTCCAGAAGTAACTGCGCAATTAAGGCGCGAAAATGAGGCCTCCTCCCTCTGCATACCAGAGTGAAAGGCCCTTCCTGACTAGAATAGGTGTCTAAACGACTGCCAGGCGAATAAAAAACGTTCCCAAAGTGTTTTCAAGTTCCAAAACACTCCAAAAGTCATATAAATATTGTATAAATCAATCGATTTAGCCCACAATAGTGTCAACCAGTATATAGCCCATTAATAAGCCTTCATTCTGTTATGAGTCTAAGAAAAATGGCTTACCAATCCCAAAAAGGGAAAATGACAGTCTTCTAGCATTACTATGTCTTGTTAGAAAATGGACTAGTCATACCTTGAGCAGAAAAGTCTGCAAACTGTTCCCCCCAACTGAAGTTCTCTGGGCTCAACAGTCCTGCGTGGGAACAGTAATGGATTTTAGTTACTGCTGCTAAAATCATACTCCTCTTTAAACAGAACTCTTCATCACTTTCTGTTGTAGAGTAAATAGTACAAACCGGCACTATTTTAAAATAACAAACTCTTGATAGAAGAATAAAAAACTACAACTAACACCACATACTCTTTACCATCCCCGTGGAGATGCTACTTGTTCAGAGTGGCAAAGAGAATGACTGGGGGGCGGAGCCAGAGGGGGGGCTATATGGGCAGCTTTTGCTGTGCTCTCTTTGCCATTTCCTGTTGGGGAAGAGAATATTCCCACAAGTAAGGATGAAGCCGTGGACCGGACACACCAATGTAGGAGAAATGATTAGCATGTTGCAGTAAGCGAACAATGCTAGATATGTCAGAATCCAATTCTTGTTGCGCAAAATTCTCCAACCAAAAAGTTGATGCAGCTGCAACATCAGCCAAGGAAATTGCAGGCCTAAGAAGATGACCTGAATATAAATAGGCTTTCCTTAGATAAGATTCAAGTTTCCTATCTAAAGGATCCTTAAAAGAAGTACTATCTTCCATAGGAATAGTGGTACGTTTAACAAGAGTAGAAATAGCCCCATCAACTTTGGGGATTTTTTCCCAAAACTCTATTGAAATAGCTGGTAAAGGATACAATTTTTTTAAACCTTGAAGAAGGATTAAAAGGAGTACCTGGTTTATTCCATTCCTTAGAAATCATATCAGAAATAGAATCAGGAATAGGAAAAACCTCTGGAGTAACCATAGGAGGTTTAAAAACAGAATTTAAACGTTTACTAGTTTTAATATCAAAAGGACTAACTTCCTCAATATCCAAAGTAATTAACACTTCTTTTAACAAAGAACAAATATACTCTATTTTAAATAAATAAGTAGATTTGTCAGTGTCAATGTCTGATTAAGGATCTTCTGAATCAGATAGATCCTCATCTGAGGAGGATAATTCATTATGTTGTCAGTCATTTGAAATTTCATCAACTTTATGAGAAGTTTTAAAAGACCTTTTACGTTTATTAGAAAGCGGAAATGCAGACAAAGCCTTCTGAATAGAATCAGTAACAAATTCTTTAAAATTCATAGGTATATCATGTACATTAGAAGTTGAAGGAACTGTAACTGGCAATGTACTATTACTGATGGACACATTGTCTGCATGTAAAAGTCTATCATGACAACTAATACAAATTACATTTGGAGATATAATCTCCACAATTTTACAACAAATGCACTTAGCTTTGGTAGAACCGATGTCAGGCAGCAAAGTTCCAACAGATACTTCTGAGACAGGATCAGATTGAGACATTTTGCAAAATGTAAAAGAGAAAACAACATATAAAGCAAAATTATAAATTTCCTTATATGACAGTTTCAGGAATGGGAAAAAATGCAAATAGCATAGCCCTCTGACAATGAAAAAGGCAAGAGACAAATAGCAATGGGGTAATAAATAATTAAAAAAAATTGGCGCCAAGTATGACGCACAATGTAACTGAAATTTTTTTTGTGCCAATCATGTCCGGAAATGACACACTGTGGGTGAAAAACTCGGCGCACCCGCGAGCCTAATCCAGCCTGCAATTTGAAAATGTAGTCAATTGAAAAAAGACTAAACCCCAGGTAAGAAAAAAAAATTCTTAAAATTTACTTTCCCCAAATATGAAACTGACAATCTGCAAAAGGAAATGCATGAACCTGACTCATGGCAAATATAAGTACAATACATATATTTAGAACTTTATATTAATGCATAAAGTGCCAAACCATAGCTGAGGTGTCTTAAGAAATAAAAAACATAATTTATGCAAGAACTTACCTGATAAATTCATTTCTTTCATATTAGCAAGAGTCCATGAGCTAGTGACGTATGGGATATACATTCCTACCAGGAGGGGCAAAGTTTCCCAAACCTTAAAATGCCTATAAATACACCCCTCACCACACCCACAAATCAGTTTAATGAATAGCCAAGAAGTGGGGTGATAAGAAAAAAGTGCGAAAGCATAAAATATAAGGAATTGGAATAATTGTGCTTTATACAAAAAAATCATAACCACCACAAAAAAAGGGTGGGCCTCATGGACTCTTGCTAATATGAAAGAAATGAATTTATCAGGTAAGTTCTTACATAAATTATGTTTTCTTTCATGTAATTAGCAAGAGTCCATGAGCTAGTGACGTATGGGATAATGACTACCCAAGATGTGGATCTTTCCACGCAAGAGTCACTAGAGAGGGAGGGATAAAATAAAGACAGCCAATTCCTGCTGAAAATAATCCACACCCAAAATAAAGTTTAATGAAAACATAAGCAGAAGATTCAAACTGAAACCACTGCCTGAAGTACTTTTCTACCAAAAACTGCTTCAGAAGAAGAAAACACATCAAAATGGTAGAATTTAGTAAAAGTATGCAAAGAGGACCAAGTTGCTGCTTTGCAAATCTGATCAACCGAAGCTTCATTCCTAAACGCCCAGGAAGTAGAAACTGACCTAGTAGAATGAGCTGTAATCCTTCGAGGCGGAGTTTTACCCGACTCGACATAGGCATGATGAAATAAAGATTTCAACCAAGATACCAAAGAAATGGCAGAAGCTTTCTGGCCTTTTCTAGAACCGGAAAAGATGACAAATAGACTAGAAGTCTTTCGGAAAGACTTAGTAGCTTCAACATAATAATACAAAGCTCTAACAGCATCCAAAGAATGCAATGATTTCTCCTTAGAATTCATAGGATTGGGACATAATGAAGGAACCACAATTTCTCTACTAATGTTGTTAGAATTCACAACCTTAGGAAAAAAAAATCAAAAGAAGTTCGCAGCACCGCCTTATCCTGATGAAAAATCAGAAAAGGAGACTCACAAGAAAGAGCAGATAATTCAGAGACTCTTCTGGCAGAAGAGATGGCCAAAAGAAACAAAACTTTCCAAGAAAGTAATTTAATGACCAAAGAATACATGGGTTCAAAAGGAGGAGCTTGAAGAGCCCCCAGAACCAAATTCAAACTCCAAGGAGAAGAAATTGACTTAATGACAGGTTTTATACGAACCAAAGCTTGTACAAAACAATGAATATCAGGAAGATTAGCAATCTTTCTGTGAAAAAGAACAGAAAGAGCAGAGATTTGTCCATTCAAGGAACTTGCGGACAAACCTTTATCTAAACCATCCTGAAGAAACTGTAAAATTCTCGGTATTCAAAAAGAATGCCAAGAAAAATGATGAGAAAGACACTAAGAAATATAAGTCTTCCAGACTCTATAATATATCTCTCTAGATACAGATTTACGAGCCTGTCACATAGTATTAATCACAGAGTCAGAGAAACCTCTTTGACCAAGAAACAAGCGTTCAAACTCCATACCTTAAAATTTAAGGATTTGAGATCCTGATGGAAGAAAGGACCTTGCGACAGAAAGTCTGGTCTTAACGGAAGAGTCCACAGCTGGCAAGAGGCCATCCGGACAAGATCCGCATGCCAAAACCTGTGAGGCCATGCTGGAGCTACCAGCAGGACAAACGAGCATTCCTTTAGAATCTTGGAGAATACTCTTGGAAGAAGAACTAGAGGCGGAAAGATATAGGCAGGATGATACTTCCAAGGAAGTGATAATGCATCCACTGTCTCCGCCCGAGGATCCCGGGATCTGAACAGATACCAGGGAAGTTTCTTGTTTAGATGAGAAGCCATCAGATCTATTTCTGGGAGTTCCCACATTTGAACAATCTGAAGAAATACCTCTGGGTGAAGAGACCATTCGCCCGAGCACAAACTTACTTCACCACCTCCATAGGAGGCAAAGTTTGTAAAAACTGATTTGTGGGTGTGGTGAGGGGTGTATTTGTAGGCATTTTAAGGTTTGGGAAACTTTGCCCCTCCTGGTAGGAATGTATATCCCATACGTCACTAGCTAATGGACTCTTGCTAATTACATGAAAGAAACATACTTACCGAAAGACACTCATCCACATATAGAAGATAGCCAAACCAGTAATGAAACAGTTATCAGTAGAGGAAATGGTACATGAGAGTATATCGTCAATCTGAAAAGGGAGGTATGAGATGAATCTCTACGACCGATAACAGAGAACCTATGAAATAGATCTCCCGTGAGGAAAACCATTGCATTCAATAGGTGATACTCCCTTCACATCCCTCTGACATTCGCTGTACTCAGAGGAATCGTGCTTCAAAATGCTGAGAAGCGCATGTCAACGTAGAAATCTTAGCACAAACTTACTTCACCACCTCCATAGGAGGCAAAGTTTGTAAAACTGAATTGTGGGTGTGGTGAGGGGTGTATTTATAGGCATTTTGAGGTAGGATTGTATGGACTCTTGCCAATTACATGAAAGAAATGGCAACAGGTCAGGGAGTGTTTTTTGTTAATGAAAATTCTTCACATTTTACATAAAAAAAAACCTTGCTGGGTACAATATGTATGTTAAAGTCTGCATATGGCAAAGTTTAGAAAATGAATTATGGGTAAAAAAAGAAAAACTTTTGCAATCACCACAAGAACCTTGATCACTGAGTGAAATGGCAACTTGAATTCAAATAATGCAAATGTAATAAATACAAGTAAAAAACTTTGTTCTTAAAGGGACAGTGAACTACAGAAATTAAAAATCACCCTCCACACACTAACCCCTCATAAGATATTTAAAACATATGTTGCTTCTTAAAGGGATATGAAACTAATTTCTTTATTTTGTGATTCAGACAGAGAATACCATTTTTAACAACTTAACAATTTACTTCTATTATCGAATTTGCTCCAGTCTTTCGGTATTCTTTGTTGAAGAAACAGAAATGCACGAGTGAGCCAATAACATGACGCATATATGTGCAGCCACCAATCAGCAGATCTTACCTAGGAATGTTTTTCAACAAAGGACACCAACAGAACAAAACAAAATAAATAATCAAAGTAAAGTTGTTTAAATTTGCATGTTCTCTCTCGATCGTGTAAGAAAAAAAATGTGCTTTTAAATCCAGTTTGCATTGTTTAATTTTACAAAGCCCCATCCACTCCAGCTATTTTTTTTCCTCAGCAGACGATACGTTAATCAGAAGCGTACCAATAGCGTTACAGAGGCAACAACCTGTGTGCTCCTGCTTTCTCTTTTGAGACGGGTTAGCAGCGCAGAGTGTGAAGCTTCCATGCTCTGCAAACGGGCTCCGTAGAGAACACAAGAGTAAACACTTTGCAGCTGAAACAGATAGGGCCCACATCCTCTAGTTTATCAGGTGTAAGTGTATAGAGGGGGGGTTGTTTTATTAGTTTTTTGCAGTTTAACACAAAATATTTTTTTTTTTACTTTTTGGAAATATTGCAGTTTGGTTTGTTTAAAGGGACACTGAACCCAAATTTTTTCTTTCGTGATTCGGATAGAGCATGCAATTTTAAGCAACTTTCTAATTTACTCCTATTATCAATTTTTCTTTGTTCTCTTGCTTTCTTTATTTGCATCTAAGTTATTTTTTTTTGGTTCAGCACTTGTTTATTGGTCGGTTAAATCAATCCACCAATCAGCAAGAACAACCCAGGTTGTTCACCAAAAAATGGGACGGCATCTAAACTTACATTGTTGCTTTTCGATTAAAGATACCAAGAGAATTAAGAAAATTTGATAATAGGAATAAATTAGAAAGTTGCTTAAAATTGCATGCTCTATCTGAATCACGAAAGAAAAAAATTGGGTTCAGTGTCCCTTTAAGAAAAGGTAGAATATGGACTTTAAAATGACTCGTACCTGCTAAGCTGCTTCCAGCGCTGAAAGAAGTCCTGAGCCTCCATGTCTGTGGGTTGAAAGAACTTGTTTAGAGTGATGGGCAGCTTCACTGAAACGTTTTGGACTGCTCCTCCATACCTACAGAACAGATACAGTTGTTAAAAAAAAAAACATAGGCGATCCCAGATCCCCAAAAACTGGAAGCTCCAATTATCACAAGACAATAAAATTGGTTTCTAAAGGGTCCCACCATATAGTCTCTAATCAGAATTATTTTCTAATCCAAAATCAGAGCTTTCGTGGTGTTAGAGCTCAGAGCTGCTTCCTCTTCAATAACAAATACATAGCATCTAAAAAAACAAGAATAAAAGATGGCGCCACAATAGTGCAATAAGTCTGTATAGACGTTCCCACTGAATACAAGTAGGTTACTCACAATGTACAATGCACTCGCAGGTGCACAAACAGCAGGATGGATCTTCCCAATCTTTTGTAGTCACTCCCCAAATATTGCTTAAAGGTGCTGAGGTTACTATTGGATCTGAGCTCCACTGGGGGTAGCCGTTCCATTTGTATTGCAGATACTTTTTAAATAGCTATCCAATAGTAACCTCAGCACCTTCAAACAATATTTGGGGAGTGACAACCAAAGATCGGGAATATTACACCAGGAGTGATTAACAATACCCCCCGGGATTAAAGGGAGACTCAAGTCAAAATTAAACTTTCATGATTTAGATAGAGATGGCAATTTTAAGCAACTTTCTATTTAACTTCGAATGACAAAATGTGCAGTCTTTTTATATTTACACTTTTTGAGTCACCAGCTCCTACTGAGCATGAGCACACATTCACAGAATAAACGTAAATGCATTTGTGATTGGCTAATGGTTGTCACATGGTACATGTATGCATTTGTGATTCGCTAATGGTTGTCACATGGTACAGGGGGAGTGGAAATAGACATAACTTAAATTTGTCAAAAGGAAATCTACTACTCATTTGAAGTTCAGACTAAGTGCGATTGCATTGTCTTTTTTTTATTTTTTTATTTATTAATTCTTTATTGAGGTATTTTGCACATTACAGCAATATTTACTTAAGGTACATCTTATGAAGTAGTGCATATATCAAAACAGAATTTATGTTTACCTGATAAATTACTTTCTCCAACGGTGTGTCCGGTCCACGGCGTCATCCTTACTTGTGGGATATTCTCTTCCCCAACAGGAAATGGCAAAGAGCCCAGCAAAGCTGGTCACATGATCCCTCCTAGGCTCCGCCTTCCCCAGTCATTCGACCGACGTAAAGGAGGAATAATTGCATAGGAGAAACCATATGATACTGTGGTGACTGTAGTTAAAGAAAATAAATTATCAGACCTGATTAAAAAACCAGGGCGGGCCGTGGACCGGACACACCGTTGGAGAAAGTAATTTATCAGGTAAACATAAATTCTGTTTTCTCCAACATAGGTGTGTCCGGTCCACGGCGTCATCCTTACTTGTGGGAACCAATACCAAAGCTTTAGGACACGGATGAAGGGAGGGAGCAAATCAGGTCACCTAGATGGAAGGCACCACGGCTTGCAAAACCTTTCTCCCAAAAATAGCCTCAGAAGAAGCAAAAGTATCAAACTTGTAAAATTTAGTAAAAGTGTGCAGTGAAGACCAAGTCGCTGCCTTACATATCTGATCAACAGAAGCCTCGTTCTTGAAGGCCCATGTGGAAGCCACAGCCCTAGTGGAATGAGCTGTGATTCTTTCAGGAGGCTGCCGTCTGGCAGTCTCGTAATCCAATCTGATGATGCTTTTAATCCAAAAAGAGAGAGAGGTAGAAGTTGCTTTTTGACCTCTCCTTTTACCAGAATAAACAACAAACAAGGAAGATGTTTGTCTAAAATCCTTTGTAGCATCTAAATTGAATTTTAGAGCATGAACTACATCCAAATTGTGTAACAAACGTTCCTTCTTTGAAACTGGATTCGGACACAAAGAAGGCACGACTATCTCCTGGTTAATGTTTTTGTTAGAAACAACTTTCGGAAGAAAACCAGGTTTAGTACGCAGAACCACCTTATCTGCATGGAACACCAGATAAGGAGGAGAACACTGCAGAGCAGATAATTCTGAAACTCTTCTAGCAGAAGAAATTGCAACCAAAAACAAAACTTTCCAAGATAATAACTTAATATCAACGGAATGTAAGGGTTCAAACGGAACCCCCTGAAGAACTGAAAGAACTAAATTGAGACTCCAAGGAGGAGTCAAAGGTTTGTAAACAGGCTTGATTCTAACCAGAGCCTGAACAAAGGCTTGAACATCTGGCACAGCTGCCAGCTTTTTGTGAAGTAACACAGACAAGGCAGAAATCTGTCCTTTCAAAGAACTTGCAGATAATCCTTCTCCAAACCCTCTTGAAGAAAGGATAGAATCTTAGGAATTTTTATCTTGTCCCAAGGGAATCCTTTAGATTCACACCAATAGATATATTTTTTCCATATTTTGTGGTAGATTTTTCTAGTTACAGGCTTTCTGGCCTGAACAAGAGTATCAATGACAGAATCTGAGAACCCTCGCTTTGATAAGATCAAGCGTTCAATCTCCAAGCAGTCAGTTGGAGTGAGACCAGATTCGGATGTTCGAACGGACCTTGAACAAGAAGGTCTCGTCTCAAAGGTAGCTTCCATGGTGGAGCCGATGACATATTCACCAGGTCTGCATACCAAGTCCTGCGTGGCCACGCAGGAGCTATCAAGATCACCGACGCCCTCTCCTGATTGATCCTGGCTACCAGCCTGGGGATGAGAGGAAACGGCGGGAATGCATAAGCTAGTTTGAAGGTCCAAGGTGCTACTAGTGCATCTACTAGAGTCGCCTTGGGATCCCTGGATCTGGACCCGTAGCAAGGAACCTTGAAGTTCTGACGAGAGGCCATCAGATCCATGTCTGGAATGCCCCACAGTTGAGTGATTTGGGCAAAGATGTCCGGATGGAGTTCCCACTCCCCCGGATGAAATGTCTGACGACTCAGAAAATCCGCTTCCCAGTTTTCCACTCCTGGAATGTGGATTGCAGACAAGTGGCAGGAGTGAGTCTCCGCCCATTGAATGATTTTGGTCACTTCTTCCATCGCCAGGGAACTCCTTGTTCCCCCCTGATGGTTGATGTACGCAACAGTCGTCATGTTGTCTGATTGAAACCGTATGAACTTGGTCTTTGCTAGCTGAGGCCAAGCCTTGAGAGCATTGAAAATCGCTCTCAGTTCCAGAATATTTATCGGGAGAGTAGATTCTTCCCGAGACCAAAGACCCTGCGCTTTCAGGGGTCCCCAGACCGCGCCCCAGCCCACTAGACTGGCGTCGGTCATGACAATGACCCACTCTGGTCTGCGGAAGCTCATCCCCTGTGACAGGTTGTCCAGGGACAGCCACCAACTGAGTGAATCTCTGGTCCTCTGATCTACTTGTATCGTCGGAGACAAGTCTGTATAGTCCCCATTCCACTGACTGAGCATGCACAGTTGTAATGGTCTTAGATGAATTCGCGCAAAAGGAACTATGTCCATTGCCGCTACCATCAAACCTATTACTTCCATGCACTGCGCTATGGAAGGAAGAGGAACAGAATGAAGTATTTGACAAGAGTTTAGAAGTTTTGATTTTCTGGCCTCTGTCAGAAAAATCCTCATTTCTAAAGAGTCTATTATTGTTCCCAAGAAGGGAACCCTTGTTGACGGAGATAGAGAACTTTTTTCTACGTTCACTTTCCACCCGTGAGATCTGAGAAAGGCCAGGACAATGTCCGTGTGGGCCTTTGCTTGTGGAAGGGACGACGCTTGAATCAGAATGTCGTCCAAGTAAGGTACTACTGCAATGCCCCTTGGTCTTAGCACCGCTAGAAGGGACCCTAGTACCTTTGTGAAAATTCTTGGAGCAGTGGCTAATCCGAACGGAAGTGCCACAAACTGGTAATGCTTGTCCAGGAATGCGAACCTTAGGAACCGATGATGTTCCTTGTGGATAGGAATATGTAGATACGCATCCTTTAAATCCACCGTGGTCATGAATTGACCTTCCTGGATGGAAGGAAGAATTGTTCGAATGGTTTCCATTTTGAACGATGGAACCTTGAGAAACTTGTTTAGGATCTTGAGATCTAAGATTGGTCTGAATGTTCCCTCTTTTTTGGGAACTACGAACAGATTGGAGTAGAACCCCATCCCTTGTTCTCCTAATGGAACAGGATGAATCACTCCCATTTTTAACAGGTCTTCTACACAATGTAAGAATGCCTGTCTTTTTATGTGGTCTGAAGACAATTGAGACCTGTGGAACCTCCCCCTTGGGGGAAGCCCCTTGAATTCCAGAAGATAACCTTGGGAGACTATTTCTAGCGCCCAAGGATCCAGAACATCTCTTGCCCAAGCCTGAGCGAAGAGAGAGAGTCTGCCCCCCACCAGATCCGGTCCCGGATCGGGGGCCAACATCTCATGCTGTCTTGGTAGCAGTGGCAGGTTTCTTGGCCTGCTTTCCTTTGTTCCAGCCTTGCATTGGCCTCCAGGCTGGCTTGGCTTGAGAAGTATTACCCTCTTGCTTAGAGGACGTAGCACTTGGGGCTGGTCCGTTTCTGCAAAAGGGACGAAAATTAGGTTTATTTTTGGTCTTGAAAGACCTATTCTGAGGAAGGGCGTGGCCCTTGCCCCCAGTGATGTCAGAAATAATCTCTTTCAAGTCAGGGCCAAACAGCGTTTTCCCCTTGAAAGGAATGTTAAGCAATTTGTTCTTGGAAGACGCATCCGCTGACCAAGATTTTAGCCAAAGCGCTCTGCGCGCCACAATAGCAAAACCAGAATTTTTCACCGCTAACCTAGCCAATTGCAAAGTGGCGTCTAGGGTGAAAGAATTAGCCAATTTGAGAGCATGAATTCTGTCCATAATCTCCTCATAAGAAGAAGAATTATTATTGAGCGCCTTTTCTAGTTCATCGAACCAGAAACACGCTGCTGTAGTGACAGGAACAATGCATGAAATTGGTAGTAGAAGGTAACCTTGCTGAACAAACATCTTTTTAAGCAAACCCTCTAATTTTTTATCCATAGGATCTTTGAAAGCACAACTATCTTCTATGGGTATAGTGGTGCGTTTGTTTAGAGTAGAAACCGCCCCCTCGACCTTGGGGACTGTCTGCCATAAGTCCTTTCTGGGGTCGACCATAGGAAACAATTTCTTAAATATGGGGGGAGGGACGAAAGGTATACCGGGCCTTTCCCATTCTTTGTTTACAATGTCCGCCACCCGCTTGGGTATAGGAAAAGCTTCGGGGGGCCCCGGGACCTCTAAGAACTTGTCCATTTTACATAATTTCTCTGGAATGACCAAATTCTCACAATCATCCAGAGTAGATAACACCTCCTTAAGCAGAGCGCGGAGATGTTCCAATTTAAATTTAAATGTAATCACATCAGGTTCTGCTTGTTGAGAAATTTTCCCTGAATCTGAAATTTCTCCCTCAGACAAAACCTCCCTGGCCCCCTCAGACTGGTGTAGGGGCACTTCAGAACCAATATCATCAGCGTTCTCATGCTCTTCAGTATTTTCTAAAACAGAGCAGTCGCGCTTTCGCTGATAAGTGGGCATTTTGGCTAAAATGTTTTTGATAGAATTATCCATTACAGCCGTTAATTGTTGCATAGTAAGGAGTATTGGCGCACTAGAAGTACTAGAGGCCTCCTGTGTGGGCAAGACTGGTGTAGACGAAGGAGGGGATGATGCAGTACCATGCTTACTCCCCTCACTTGAGGAATCATCTTGGGCATCATTTTCTCTAAATTTTGTGTCACATAAATCACATCTATTTAAATGAGAAGGAACCTTGGCTTCCCCACATTCAGAACACAGTCTATCTGGTAGTTCAGACATGTTAAACAGGCATAAACTTGATAACAAAGTACAAAAAACGTTTTAAAATAAACCGTTACTGTCACTTTAAATTTTAAACTGAACACACTTTATTCCTGCAATTGTGAAAAAGTATGAAGGAATTGTTCAAAATTCACCAAAATTTCACCACAGTGTCTTAAAGCCTTAAAAGTATTGCACACCAAATTTGGAAGCTTTAACCCTTAAAATAACGGAACCGGAGCCGTTTTTATATTTAACCCCTTTACAGTCCCTGGTATCTGCTTTGCTGAGACCCAACCAAGCCCAAAGGGGAATACGATACCAAATGACGCCTTCAGAAAGTCTTTTCTATGTATCAGAGCTCCTCACACATGCATCTGCATGTCATGCTTCCCAAAAACAAGTGCGCAATAGAGGCGCGAAAATGAGACTCTGCCTATGATTAGGGAAAGCCCCTAGAGAATAAGGTGTCCAATACAGTGCCTGCCGGTTATTTTACATAATTTCCAAGATTAAAATAATTCCTCAAGGCTATGGAGTATAAAATATGCTTATATATAAATCGATTTAGCCCAGAAAATGTCTACAGTCTTAAAAGCCCTTGTGAAGCCCTTTTTTTTTTTCTTTCTGTAATAAAAATGGCTTACCGGATCCCATAGGGAAAATGACAGCTTCCAGCATTACATCGTCTTGTTAGAATGTGTCATACCTCAAGCAGCAAAAGTCTGCTCACTGTTCCCCCAACTGAAGTTAATTCCTCTCAACAGTCCTGTGTGGAAACAGCCATCGATTTTAGTAACGGTTGCTAAAATCATTTTCCTCTTACAAACAGAAATCTTCATCTCTTTTCTGTTTCAGAGTAAATAGTACATACCAGCACTATTTTAAAATAACAAACTCTTGATTGAATAATAAAAACTACAGTTAAACACTAAAAAAACTCTAAGCCATCTCCGTGGAGATGTTGCCTGTACAACGGCAAAGAGAATGACTGGGGAAGGCGGAGCCTAGGAGGGATCATGTGACCAGCTTTGCTGGGCTCTTTGCCATTTCCTGTTGGGGAAGAGAATATCCCACAAGTAAGGATGACGCCGTGGACCGGACACACCTATGTTGGAGAAAACACGCTCTTGTTTATACAATATATAATTTTCATTGTCAACAAATACAAAACTTATAAGACTTTAAAAACCTAACAAATTAAACTAAATCCAACCTGTATCATGACAAGATCATATAACTGTGTACACTTCGTGATAATATAGCTTTTTCAATAATCCACTCAAATGAACACAGTTTCTGCATAATCATATTGTTTATACTAAGACACACCTGTTTATCACCTAAATTATTACATTGATTTATATTACAGCAGGGTTTACAAACATAACAACATATCCCATCCTATTAAAGGATAGCACCTGTATAAGATTCCCAAAAAAACAACATATCATAGTATTTTGGCAACTGATTGGTTTTAAGGAAATTATATCTTTCCAAGACTAGGAGGCTGTGTACCTTTGATCTCCAGTCTCCTAACGAGGGGACTTTGCTAGATTTCCAGTTAGAGGCTATTAACATTTTGGCAGCATTGAATAAAATTTGCGCTAGGGATTTCTTTATTATGCATCGTATCTCTCTAAATGTGTTAAACAAGCATATTATCGGTGTCATCTGAAGACTGGACATCAGGATTGTATTAATTTCTCTTAGCACCAACACCCAGAAATCTTGAATAATTTGGCATGACCACCATATGTGACCCATTGTTCCCACCTCTAAGTTACACCTCCAACATCTGTCTGATGCGTTATTGAACATATGCTTAAGCCTACATGGTGTTAGATACCACCTCATCATAACCTTATAGTTAGTTTCCAGCCCCAGGATGGAGTGAGCGGAGTGGGTAGTATTAAGAAAAATAGTTGGCCAATCTTTAGTGTTAAACCCATCTCCTAGATCTTTCTCCCATGCTTTCGTATAAGTATGTGGTTTGGGGGAGGTGGCTTTCATTAGTAATTTATAAATTTGTGAGACAATTCCTCTTGCCGGGAGGGTTGTATAGCACATATTTTCATATATAGTGAGTGGCCTAAGAAGCTTATCTCGATCTCTATGTGTATTGAGGTAGTGGTTCACTTGGTGGTATTTTAACCAGGATGTAAAAATACTTCCATTCTCCTTCTCTAGATCTATTCTAGGTTTTAATTTGTTGCCAGATACTAAGGAGGCTATAGATAACACTATTTATAGATAGATCTGATTCCTGACTAAATGCATGCCCCAGTGGGAGGTTAGGGTTTGCTAAAATTGGGGTAAGAGGTGAAAACTTGCTTGAAATTCCTTCACTAAGTGTACAAATAGACTTCCAGTCACAGACCACATTAGATACAGTCTGCAGCTCCTCTCCTTGGTCAAAATAAGTGGAATTTGGTAACCAGCAAGCTCCGCCTAATTGCTGGCTTCCAGTGATATCATGTTCAATTTGTATCCAGTGCTTAAAATTTTCTCTATTAAATCTACACCATTCCACAATTCTCTGCATGGATATTGCTTTTTTGTAGTTCAATAGATTTGGGACTCCCAACCCCCCCATGGTTTTTGAAGTAAACATAGTCGCTTTGTTTATTCTAGAGGGTTTATTCCTCCATATGTATTTGTTTATTATTTTTTGTAGTTTGATTATGTAGCTTTCAGTGTGCAAGAGTGGGATCGTCTGAAGTATGTACAGGATCTTTGGCAAGATCACCATTTTAGCAGCGTGTATCCTGCCTATCCATGAAGTATTTTTAGAGCCCCAAGTGGAAGTGAGCCTGGAGATACCAGTGATGAGTTTGGTATAATTCATTGACCTTAAGGATGCAATATTAGGTGTTACAATAATTCCTAAGTATTTAATAGTTTTGAGTTGGACATTAAATTTGCAGATTTCTCTAATATTATTTAATGTGTGGTCATTAATGTTAATGGGAAGTATATCTGATTTTGTCATGTTTACAAGGAAGTTCGATAGTCTCCCGTATTCTATAAGCACTTTCTGAACGTTAATGAGTGATTTAATTGGTGAAGTTAGAGACATGAGAATGTCATCAGCGAACATGGATAGTTTGTACTCCCTGTTCTTGATTCGTATTCCCATTATATCTCTGTTATGTCGTATCCTTGATGCTAGGACCTCCAAGGACAAGACAAACAGGAGGGGGGACAGGGGACAACCCTGTCTGGTTCCATTCCTTATTACAAATTGCTCAGATAGAGTGCCGTTTATACGTAGTTGTGCTGAGGGGAAGGTGTATAATGCCATAATTTGTTTTATAAAAAGGGGAGGGAAATTAAATTTATTTAGTGTTGCTTCTAGAAAGGACCAATCCAGCCTATCAAACGCTTTTTCAGCATCTGTTGATAGTAGTATCATAGGGGTATTATGTTTATTCACATATTCTAGAATATCTATAATCTTGATTGTATTGTCTTTTGATTCCCTTTTCGGCACAAAGCCTACTTGATCGGGAGAAATTAATTTGGGCAATATTCTATTCAACCTGTTGGCCAATATTTTGGCATATATCTTTAAGTCCAGGTTAAGAAGGGAAATGGGCCTAAAATTCGCTGGTTGATCATGTTCCTTCCCTGGTTTTGGTAGGACTGTGATTGAAGCATGGTGTCTGGGAAAATGCCTGTGTCTTCTATCTGGTGGAATGTATTTAACAAGTGGGGGAGAAGGGTGTCTTGATATAATTTATAGTATAGGCCTGAGAACCCGTCCGGGCCTGGGGCTTTCTCTGGCTTAAGTGATTTAATTGCTTCTAGAATTTCTGATTGTAGAAATGTTGAGCTTAGGGTATCTTTTTCTTCTTCTGAAAGCTGTGGCAACTGGACCGTATCTAGGTATTTAGAGCATTGTGGTGAATGCTGTGCGTGAGTTCTATTAGGGAACAGGTTGTAGAGAGAGTGATAGTAATTTTTAAAGGTTTCTGCTATTTGTTTTGTGTGTCTTCTACTGATTTGCCTTTTGGTGATTTTATAGAGTGGATATAATGTTTAGATTGTTTAGTTTTGAGTAACCTTGCTAAGAGCATAATATCTTTGTTTCAGTTTAAGGGCAGTGGATTGTGCCAACGTATGTAAATGAGTCTGCATTTTTGTTCTGTAGAAAACCAGTTGGTCTCGGATTTTATTGTCTGTGGGGTGTAATTTATGGAGATAATCTAGCTGAGTTAATTCCCTAGATATATGTGCGTATTCCTCTCTATTGGCTTTGTTTCTGCGAGCTCTTGCTTTTATTAAAATTCCCCTCACGTAACTTTTATGTGTTTCTCATACAGTTGTATGTGCCATGCCTTCTTGTACATTGTTGCAAAAAAATTCCACTAGTTCTTCTGCTATTAATTTACTAATTTCAGGGTCTAAGAGGAGTTGGTTCTCTAGCCTCCAGTTAAAATCTCTGATCGGTGCGGTTGGCCAGATAATACCTGGTTATAGAATGGGATTGGTGTACAGGGTTCTCATCTATAACAATTTGAACATATCTGTCATGATACTTAACAAATAAACACATATAACAAGAAATGTAATTAAGAAAGATTATGACTAATCTAACTTATAGGGAACTGGGGATGAACATAGGTGAAGAGCTATCTCCTCAAGCATATATAAAATTACTTTATATTCCGATGTATGGTTCTATAAAACTGAGTATACATATGTAACAGTATCTTACCCATCATGAAGGGACATTGCAAACTCTCCTCCTAGTCGTGGCTCATAACTATGAAGCAATTTTGAACTCTCTTACCTAGTAAGTCCATAACGCAATCCAAGAGAGCCTGGAAAAAGGAGAAGGAGAAGAGGAAAAACAAAACAGCAAGGAATAAACAACTAGAAATGATTAAATAGTCCCCTTTGTCATAGAATCTCCCGATGGGGGATTTAAAGTTTTGTTGCCCTTCCTAGAAGACACCTTCTGCCACTCCGGTCTTTGTGGCTGTGGTTTATCGTTCTGTAACTGTCCTCTTGATTGAGGGCTATTGGAGCCGGAGGGCACAGGTGGTTCCAGATGCAGTTCTTTACAAATTGCTATGATGTTGTCTGGGTTGTCGCATAAAATGCGTCTGCCTTGCCATTGAATTTGTAGGTTGAATGGATGACCCCATTTATAAGGTATATTGTGTTGACGGAGTAAGTTCGTAAGGGGTCGCATGTCTCTTCTTTTTTGGAGAGTTTGCATAGAGACGTCTTCAAAAAGTTGTATTTCTACACCTTTGAACTTTATGGGATGCTTTGATCTGGCTTTTTTCATTAGGGATTCTTTGATAGAGTAGTTGGTCACCTTTACTATTACGTCCCTTGGTGGTTGGTTATCTGACGGTCTCGGTCTTAGCGCCCTATGCACTCTGTCCAGCGCAAAGGTTGAGTCATCATCTTCATCTTCTAGATAAGCAAACAGTCCTTGGACATACGTCTCTAAGGTTTGGGTTGATACTTCTTCTGATATCCCCCGTATCCTAATATTGTGGCGACGACTTCGATTTTCCAAATCATGTATTTTATTTTCAAGCTGTATAATTACGGTGTCCTGTTGTGATAGTCTGCTTGTATGATGTGAGACCACCTTTTGCTGTGTAGCTGTGTGTTCTTCTAAGTTGGCTACTCGCTCCCCTACTTCGTTTAGGTCTTTTTTTATATCTGCAATTTCTTCGCGAATGCATTCTCTTATTTGTTGTATCATAGAAGAAAAGTCCTTTTTAGAAGGTAGGGAATCAAAGAGTGCTTTAGGGATAGTAATCGTTTGTCCTGAGTCTTCTTGTTCTGATTCAGAAGATAAGGAGTCGTGCCTTGATCCAGCATCAAGTTCTAATGAAGTTGAGGCCTGTATAGGCTCGACGCTCTTGAAGAATTTGTTAACTGACGGTGTCACATTTGCAGCTTTTTTTTTTGCAGGGTGATCTTCCCTATTGCCTTTCTTTTTTGGAGACATAGTAGATGTTCTTTTTGACATCTGAGATAAAGATTATGATAGAGCTTGATAATTAAGATATCCGGTTTTGTTAGCCCCAATTACAAAGGATACAATTGGATGTTATTGTGTATGGCACTGCGTGTAAGCGGGTCTCTAAATCAATATTCTCCCAAATTACTGATTAAAAGATTTCATCCAGGCAAAAAGGGTTCATTTGACTGTATATAGTTGCAAAACAGATCTTATAGAATTAATACGTGCGTAGGTGATCTCATGGGACTTTCTTATAATAATCTGCTGACTAGGCCCAAGATTGTGTTACATGCGCAACATCCCATGTGGCAGCTTTCTTTTTATCTAACTCTTGCATATTCCAGCATTTTATCCGGTATTCCCAACTCCGTATGACCACGTATATTCTTTAAATAAATATCTGTTCTGCCAGTCGCTGTGTAACTCTTTCTATAATAAAATTATTGATCACATATGTTCATGATTTAGTTCTAGGTGTCTGCATCGGCTAATTTACTCACTGTCATGAACCTGTTCTCTGCAGCTGGCCATCTCCGGTTGTTTCTCTGGAGATATCTGATCGCCTTATCGGGTGTTCTCTGTCGTTGGGTCAACCTGCTTTTTCAGCAAATAATGAGGTGTCGTCTCCGACTTTCAGATAGCTCCCGGTGCAAGTTGGGATGATAGGCCGCAGTGATCTCGCAGTTGCGTGTCAGAGCGTCGGCCTCTTCTATTAACGGAGCTATTCCGGATTATCATGCCGTTTGCCTGACTTCATTTAGTGTGGCCAGATATCACTGGGCATTTAGATAGTCCAATGTGACTCAAGAAATCGGTTACATACATCGAAGCATCTTGTATTTAGCTCTTTTCCAGCACGGAGCTCACACAAGTGCAGCCATCTCGGATGAGCGCTGGCTCCGCCCCCCTGCATTGTCTTTTTATTGTGCATTTGTTGTTTATGCAAATCTACTGTATTTACTGGTCATTCAAATCAACAAATGCATGATAAAAAGACAATGCAATAGCACTTAGTCTGAACTTCAAATGAGTAGCAGATTTCCTTTTAACAAATTTAAAAGTTGTGTCTATTTCCACCACCCTGTACCATGTGACAACAATTAGCCAATCACAAATGCTTTTAAGTATATTCTGTGAATTCTTGCACATGCTCAGTAGGAGTTGGTCACTCAAAAAACATAATTTATGTAAGAACTTACCTGATAAATTCATTTCTTTCATATTAACAAGAGTCCATGAGCTAGTGACGTATGGGATATACATTCCTACCAGGAGGGGCAAAGTTTCCCAAACCTTAAAATGCCTATAAATACACCCCTCACCACACCCACAAATCAGTTTAACGAATAGCCAAGAAGTGGGGTGATAAGAAAAAAGTGCGAAGCATATAAAATAAGGAATTGGAATAATTGTGCTTTATACAAAAAAATCATAACCACCACAAAAAAGGGTGGGCCTCATGGACTCTTGTTAATATGAAAGAAATGAATTTATCAGGTAAGTTCTTACATAAATTATGTTTTCTTTCATGTAATTAACAAGAGTCCATGAGCTAGTGACGTATGGGATAATGAATACCCAAGATGTGGATCTTTCCACACAAGAGTCACTAGAGAGGGAGGGATAAAATAAAGACAGCCAATTCCTGCTGAAAATAATCCACACCCAAAATAAAGTTTAATGAAAAACATAAGCAGAAGATTCAAACCGAAACCACTGCCTGAAGTACCTTTCTACCAAAAACTGCTTCAGAAGAAGAGAATACATCAAAATGGTAGAATTTAGTAAAAGTATGCAAAGAGGACCAAGTCGCTGCTTTGCAAATCTGATCAACTGAAGCTTCATTCCTAAACGCCCAGGAAGTAGAAAATGACCTAGTAGAATGAGCTGTAATCCTCTGAGGCGGAGTCTTACCCGAATTAACATAGGCAAGATGAATTAAAGATTTCAACCAGGATGCCAAAGAAATGGCAGAAGCTTTCTGGCCTTTTCTAGAACCAGAAAAAATGACAAATAGACTAGAAGTCTTTCGGAAAGATTTAGTAGCTTCAACATAATATTTCAAAGCTCTAACAACATCCAAAGAATGTAACGATTTCTCCTTAGAATTCTTAGGATTAGGACATAATGAAGGAACCACGATTTCTCTACTAATGTTGTTGGAATTCACAACCTTAGGTAAAAATTCAAAAGAAGTTCGCAACACCGCCTTATCCTGATGAAAAATCAGAAAAGGAGACTCACAAGAAAGAGCAGATAATTCAGAAACTCTTCTGGCAGAAGAGATGGCCAAAAGGAACAAAACTTTCCAAGAAAGCAATTTAATGTCCAATGAATGCATAGGTTCAAACGGAGGAGCTTGAAGAGCTCCCAGAACCAAATTCAAACTCCATGGAGGAGAAATTGACTTAATGACAGGTTTTATACGAACCAAAGCTTGTACAAAACAATGAATATCAGGAAGAATAGCAATCTTTCTGTGAAAAAGAACAGAAAGAGCAGAGATTTGTCCTTTCAAGGAACTTGCGGACAAACCCTTATCTAAACCATCCTGAAGAAATTGTAATATTCTCGGAATTCTAAAAGAATACCAAGAAAAATGATGAGTAAGACACCAAGAAATATAAGTCTTCCAGACTCTATAATATATCTCTCTAGATACAGATTTACGAGCCTGTAACATAGTATCGATCACAGAGTCAGAGAAACCTCTTTGACTAAGAATCAAGCGTTCAATCTCCATACCTTTAAGTTTAAGGATTTCAGATCCGGATGGAAAAAAGGACCTTGCGACAGAAGGTCTGATCTTAACGGAAGAGTCCATGGTTGGCAAGATGCCATCCGGACAAGATCCGCATACCAAAACCTGTGAGGCCATGCCGGAGCTATTAGCAGAACAAACGAGCATTCCCTCAGAATCTTGGAGATTACTCTTGGAAGAAGAACTAGAGGCGGAAAGATGTAGGCAGGATGATACTTCCAAGGAAGTGATAATGCATCCACTGCCTCCGCCTGAGGATCCCGGGATCTGGACAGATACCTGGGAAGTTTCTTGTTTAGATGAGAGGCCATCAGATCTATCTCTGGAAGCCCCCACATTTGAACAATCTGAAGAAATACCTCTGGGTGAAGAGACCATTCGCCCGGATGCAACGTTTGGCGACTGAGATAATCCGCTTCCCAATTGACTACACCTGGGATATGAACCGCAGAGATTAGACAGGAGCTGGATTCCGCCCAAACCAAAATTCGAGATACTTCTTTCATAGCCAGGGGACTGTGAGTCCCTCCTTGATGATTGATGTATGCCACAGTTGTGACATTGTCTGTCTGAAAACAAATGAACGATTCTCTCTTCAGAAGAGGCCAAAACTGAAGAGCTCTGAAAATTGCACGGAGTTCCAAAATATTGATCGGTAATCTCACCTCCTGAGATTCCCAAACTCCCTGTGCCGTCAGAGATCCCCACACAGCTCCCCAACCCGTGAGACTTGCATCTGTTGAAATTACAGTCCAGGTCGGAAGAACAAAAGAAGCCCCCTGAATTAAACGATGGTGATCTGTCCACCATGTTAGAGAGTGACGAACAATCGGTTTTAAAGATATTAATTGAGATATCTTCGTGTAATCCCTGCACCATTGGTTCAGCATACAGAGCTGAAGAGGTTGCATGTGAAAACGAGCAAAGGGGATCGCGTCCGATGCAGCAGTCATAAGACCTAGAATTTCCATGCATAAGGCTACCGAAGGGAATGATTGTGACTGAAGGTTTCGACAAGCTGTAATCAATTTTAGACGTCTCTTGTCTGTTAAAGACAGAGTCATGGACACTGAATCTATCTGGAAACCCAGAAAGGTTACCCTTGTTTGAGGAATCAAAGAACTTTTTGGTAAATTGATCCTCCAACCATGATCTTGAAGAAACAACACAAGTCGATTCGTATGAGACTCTGCTAAATGTAAAGACTGAGCAAGTACCAAGATATCGTCCAAATAAGGAAATACCACAATACCCTGTTCTCTGATTACAGACAGAAGGGCACCGAGAATCTTTGTGAAAATTCTTGGAGCTGTAGCAAGGCCAAACGGTAGAGCCACAAATTGGTAATGCTTGTCTAGAAAAGAGAATCTCAGGAACTGAAAATGATCTGGATGAATCGGAATATGCAGATATGCATCCTGTAAATCTATTGTGGACATATAATTCCCTTGCTGAACAAAAGGCAATATAGTCCTTACAGTTACCATCTTGAACGTTGGTATCCTTACATAACGATTCAATAATTTTAGATCCAGAACTGGTCTGAAGGAATTCTCCTTCTTTGGTACAATGAAGAGATTTGAATAAAACCCCATCCCCTGTTCCGAAACTGGAACTGGCATAATTACTCCAGCCAACTCTAGATCTGAAACACAATTCAGAAATGCTTGAGCTTTCACTGGATTTACTGGGACACGGGAAAGAAAAAATCTCTTTGCAGGAGGTTTCATCTTGAAACCAATTCTGTACCCTTCTGAAACAATGCTCTGAATCCAAAGATTGTGAACAGAATTGATCCAAATTTCTTTGAAAAAACGTAACCTGCCCCCTACCAGCTGAACTGGAATGAGGGCCGTACCTTCATGTGAACTTAGAAGCAGGCTTTGCCTTTCTAGCAGGCTTGGATTTATTCCAGACTGGAGATGGTTTCCAAACTGAAACTGCTCCTGAGGACGAAGGATCAGGCTTTTGTTCTTTGTTGAAACGAAAGGAACGAAAACGATTGTTAGCCCTGTTTTTACCTTTAGATTTTTTATCCTGTGGTAAAAAAGTTCCTTTCCCACCAGTAACAGTTGAAATAATAGAATCCAACTGAGAACCAAATAATTTGTTTCCCTGGAAAGAAATGGAAAGTAGAGTTGATTTAGAAGCCATATCAGCATTCCAAGTCTTAAGCCATAAAGCTCTTTTGGCTAAGATAGCTAGAGACATAAACCTAACATCGACTCTAATAATATCAAAAATGGCATCACAGATAAAATTATTAGCATGCTGAAGAAGAATAATAATATCATGAGAATCACGATTTGCTACTTGTTGCGCTAGGGTTTCCAACCAAAAAGTTGAAGCTGCAGCAACATCAGCCAATGATATAGCAGGTCTAAGAAGATTACCTGAACACAGATAAGCTTTTCTTAGAAAGGATTCAATTTTTCTATCTAAAGGATCCTTAAACGAGGTACCATCTGACGTAGGAATGGTAGTACGTTTAGCAAGGGTAGAAATAGCCCCATCAACTTTAGGGATTTTGTCCCAAAATTCTAACCTGTCAGGCGGAACAGGATATAATTGCTTAAAACGTTTAGAAGGAGTAAATGAATTACCCAATTTATCCCATTCTTTGGAAATCACTGCAGAAATAGCATTAGGAACAGGAAAAACTTCTGGAATAACCGCAGGAGCTTTAAAAACCTTATCCAAACGTATAGAATTAGTATCAAGAGGACTAGAATCCTCTATTTCTAAAGCAATTAGTACTTCTTTAAGTAAAGAGCGAATAAATTCCATCTTAAATAAATATGAAGATTTATCAGCATCAATCTCAGAGATAGAATCCTCTGAACCAGAAGAGTCCAAAGAATCAGAATGATGGTGTTCATTTAAAAATTCATCTGTAGAGAGAGAAGATTTAAAAGACTTTTTACGTTTACTAGAAGGAGAAATAACAGACAAAGCCTTCTTTATGGATTCAGAAACAAAATCTCTTATGTTATCAGGAACATTCTGCACCTTAGATGTTGAGGGAACTGCAACAGGCAATGGTACATTACTAAAGGAAATATTATCTGCTTTAACAAGTTTGTCATGACAATTATTACAAACAACAGCTGGAGGAATAGCTACCAAAAATTTACAGCAGATACACTTAGCTTTGGTAGATCCAGCAGGCAGTGATTTTCCTGTAGTATCTTCTGGCTCAGATGCAACGTGAGACATCTTGCAATATGTAAGAGAAAAAACAACATATAAAGCAAAATAGATCAAATTCCTTATAAGACAGTTTCAGGAATGGGAAAGAATGCCAAATATCAAGCTTCTAGCAACCAGAAGCAAATGAAAAATGAGACTGAAATAATGTGGAGACAAAAGCGACGCCCATATTTTTTAGCGCCAAATAAGACGCCCACATTATTTGGCGCCTAAATGCTTTTGGCGCCAAAAATGACGCCACATCCGGAACGCCGACATTTTTGGCGCAAAATAACGTCAAAAAAATGACGTAACTTCCGGCGACACGTATGACGCCGGAAACGGAAAATAATTTTTGCGCCAAAAAAGTCCGCGCCAAGAATGACGCAATAAAATGAAGCATTTTCAGCCCCCGCGAGCCTAACAGCCCACAGGGAAAAAAGTCAAATTTTTGAGGTAAGAAAAATATGATAAATCAATGCATAATCCCAAATATGAAACTGACTGTCTGAAAATAAGGAAAATTGAACATTCTGAGTCAAGGCAAATAAATGTTTGAATACATATATTTAGAACTTTATAAATAAAGTGCCCAACCATAGCTTAGAGTGTCACAGAAAATAAGACTTACTTACCCCAGGACACTCATCTACATGTTTGTAGAAAGCCAAACCAGTACTGAAACGAGAATCAGTAGAGGTAATGGTAAATATAAGAGTATATCGTCGATCTGAAAAGGGAGGAAAGAGATGAATCTCTACGACCGATAACAGAGAACCTTATGAAATAGACCCCGTAGAAGGAGATCACTGCATTCAATAGGCAATACTCTCTTCACATCCCTCTGACATTCACTGCACGCTGAGAGGAAAACCGGGCTCCAACTTGCTGCGGAGCGCATATCAACGTAGAATCTAGCACAAACTTACTTCACCACCTCCCTTGGAGGCAAAGTTTGTAAAACTGATTTGTGGGTGTGGTGAGGGGTGTATTTATAGGCATTTTAAGGTTTGGGAAACTTTGCCCCTCCTGGTAGGAATGTATATCCCATACGTCACTAGCTCATGGACTCTTGTTAATTACATGAAAGAAAGTGTAAATATAAAAAGACTGTGCACATTTTGTTAATGGAAGTAAATTGGAAAGTTGTTTAAAATGGCATGCTCTATCTGAATCATGAAACATTAATTTGTCTCGAGTGTCCCTTTTAAGCTTGCTAGACTGCTTCTAAAGATCCAGCCTGTTTGTGCATTTCACAAAGTAAGTTATACTGTATACTTTACAGACTTATTGCACTATTGGGGAGCCCTCTTTCATTTTTGTTTTTTTAAAAACAAATACAGAGATGTAGGGAGAGAGGAGACTTTTAAATATTGATTTTGAAATCATGTATGATTCGGAATTACGGTTTCTCTCTAATCATAACAAAACTTGCAAAACCTTCAAATTCCATCCTTGACCCTCATAGTGGAAAAAAGACAATTTATATCACGAAAATTAAGCCAACACTTTGTACATAACTATTTTTGCTTATGTGCGATAACTTTCATCATATACTAAATGATGTCACCATCCTACAATGAAGACGTTAAGCACCTGAACTGAATGTTTAGAACAGGAGCTTCCACAAATTCCTGGACGCATTCAATGTTCACCACCTGCTGCAACTGAGCACCTCCGTCTATGGTGGACTCTACCGTCTTGGACTGCAGATTGAGGCATGAGAAATAGTTAAGGAGAACAGATCATTGCAAAAATATCTCATCTTTTAGACGTGCAAACATTAAATCTGCAAAGCACACCAGATTTGGTAGAAAAGACATAAAGTGATTGACAGATGAAAGTTATATGGATAAAATAAAACATATATCCCATAATGCAGTGGTTTGTAAATGTTTTTTGCTTTGGGTCATACATGATACTCTTTGGCAATATACACACACACACATATATATATATATATATATATACACACACACATATATACACACATATATATACACACCCTGTTCCAAATTATTATGCAAATTCTATTTCAGTGTCACAAAGATTAAATATTTGTTTTTTCAGTTTAACTCATGGATGGCATTGTGTCTCAGGGCTCTTTTGATCACTGAAAACTATCTCGGACACCTGTGATAATTAGATTAGCAGGTGAGCCCAATTAAAGGAAAAACTACTAAAGGAGGGTGTTCCACATTATTAAGCAGAGTACCATTTTCAAGCAATATGGGGAAGAAAAAGGATCTCTCTGCTGCCGAAAAGAGTGAAATAGTTCAATGCCTTGGACGAGGTATGAAAACAGATATTTCAAGAAAACTTAAGCGTGATTATCGCACTATAAAGAGATTTGTGGCTGATTCAGAGCACAGACGGGTTTGTGCAGATAAAGGCACATTGAGGAAGATTTCTGCCAGATCCATGCATCGGATCAAGAGAGCAGCTGCTAAAATACCATTACATAGCAGCAAACAGATATTTGAAGCTGCTGGTGCCTCTGGAGTCCCACGGACATCAAGGTGTAGAGTCATCCAGAGTCTTGCAACTGTGCATAAACCTTCCATTCAGCCACCACTAACCAATGCTCACAAGCAGAAACGGCTGCATTGGGCAGAAAAATACATGAAGACTAATTTTCAAACGGTCCTGTTCACTGATGAGTGCAGTGCAACCCTGGATGGTCCAGATGGATGGAGTAGTGTATGGTTGGTGGAGGGCCACCCTGTTCCAACAAGGCTGCGACGTCAGCAAGGCGGTGGTGGAGTCATGTTTTGGGCTGGAATCATGGGAAGAGAGCTGGTCGGCCCCTTTAGGGTCCCCGAAGGTGTAAAGATGACCTCTGCAAAGTATGTGGAGTTCCTAACTGACCACTTCCTTCCCTTGTACAGAAGGAAGAACTATGCTTTCCGTAATAAAATCATCTTCATGCATGACAATGCACCATCTCATGCTGCAAAGAATACCTCTGCATCAATGGCTGCTATGGGGATAAAAGGAGAGAAAGTCATGGTGTGGCCTCCATCCTCCCCTGACCTCAAACCTATTGAGAATCTTTGGAGCATCCTCAAGCAAAAGATCTATGAGGGTGGGAGGCAGTTTACATCCAAACAGCAGCTCTGGGAGGCTATTCTGACATCTTGCAAACAAATTCAAGCAGAAACTGTCCAAAAACTTACAAGTTCAATGGATGCAAGACTTGTGAAGCTGCTATCAAATAAGGGGTCCTATGTTAAAATGTAACGTGACCTGTTAAAATGTTTAAAAAGTTAAAATGTTGTTCAAAGTTTGATTGAAATAGCTTTTGATTTCAGTAAATATGCTGCAAACACAACAAATGACAATTTTCAGTTCTTTACAACCTATAAAGTGTTTTGAAACTTACTGTGCGTAATAATTTGGAACAGTGCATTGTAAGTTTTTTATTTTGAAAAAAAAATACTGTTATCATTAGGAGGTTTGTTCAATAAAATTTGAATTGTACTCTTAATAGTTGATAACATGAGAATTATGCTGACTGTTGTTTACATCAATTATTTAGGTAAATGAGAAAAATATCATTGGCATAATAATTTGGAACAGGGTGTATATATACACATATATATATATATATATATATATATATATATATATATATATATATATATATATATATATACACACTACATAATGATTCATCAGTAAAATTAAAAGGATATTAGCACTTAGCTCTTCTGAGCAGATTAAAGTTGGAGTGAAATTCTGAAATTGAGCAGACATCTTGTTTCCGTAGAAGATAAACGTCCGGCCTGCGGAAAAGAAACAGAAATAAATGTGTAGTTGGACATAACAAAAGTCATAGGAAAAACATATGAGAATAACTTAAAGTGATGGTAAATTCAGCCCAACTGCTCAACATATTTTAAAACGTTACACTTTTATATTCAGCCTCTCTCAAATTTTCTAAGGTACTGCTTTCAGTGACATACGTTCTATCCAATCATAGCCTCACCATGTGCCCCATGTAAAACTGAACCTGCACGCTCCAGTGCTCTGAACGCACTAATCTTGATGCAATGCACATGCACAACTCTTACACTACTTGCGCAAGTGAAAAAGACAATGCGTCAATTGCTGGTTATATTTTTCTTATAACTGGGTACTCGCAGAGAAAAAAAAAAAACTTAAGGAACAGAAAGCCAATCCTTCACCCAAAGAATCCGGAAACCTTCTTCAAGTTGGAATAAATCCAAGCCTTTTAAGAGACCAAAGCCAGCCCCCAAGTCAGCATGAAGGTGCGGCCCTCATTCCAGCTCAGCTGGTGGGGGCAGATTAAAATGTTTCCAAAACATTTGGGCAGATTCTGTCCAAAATCAATGGATTCAGAGTATTGCCGCTCAAGGGTATCGAATAGTTTTCAGAGTAAGACCACCTGTGAGAAGATTTTTTCTCTCACACGTTCCAGCAAATCCAGTGAAGGCTCAGGCTTTTCTGAAGCGTGTTTCAGATCTAGAGCTTTCAGAGGTAATCATACCAGTTCAGTTTCTGGAACAGGGTTTGTAAGAGTGCCAACTTTCAAAATGGTGACTATAAGGACTATTTTGCCTTTTGTTCAGCAAGGTCATTATATGTCCACGATAGACTTACAGGATGCATATCTTCATATTCCGATTCATCCAGACCACCATCAGTTTCTGAGATTCTCATTTCTAGACAAGCATTAGCAATTTGCCGCTCTACCATTTGGCCTAGCAACAGCTCCAAGAATTTTTTCAAAGGTTCTCAGTGCCCTACTCTCTGTATTTAGAGAACAGGGTATTGGGGTGTTTCCTTATTTGGACGATATCTTGGTACTAGCTCAGTCTTTACATTCTGGCGAATCTCACTCAAATCAACTAGTGTTGTTTCTTCAAAGACATGGTTGGAGGATCAATTTACCAAAAAGTTCCTTGATTCCTCAGACAAGGGTCACCTTTTTAGGTTTACATATAGATTCAATGTCCATGACTCTGTCTCTAACAGACAAGAGACAAATAAAATTGGTTTCAGCTTGTCAAAACCTTCAGTCTCAATCATTCCCTTCAGTGGCTATGTGCATGGAAGTTTTAGATCTCATGACTGCAGCATCGGACGCGATCCCCTTTGTTCGTTTTCATATGAGACCTCTTCAGCTTTGTATGCTGAATCAATGGTGCAGGGATTATACAAGGATATCACAATTAATATACTTAAATCCGAATGTTTGACTCTCTCTGACTTGGTGGTTATATCACCATCGTATAGTTCAAGGATCCTCTTTTGTTCGTCCAACCTGGACTGTAATCACAACAGATGCAAGTCTTTCAGGTTGGGGAGCTGTCTGGGGATCTCTGACAGCAGAAGGGGTTTGGAAATCTCAAGAGGCGAGGTTACCAATCAATATTTTAGAACTCCGTGCTATTTTCAGGGCTCTTCAGGTTTGGCCTCTGTTGAAGAGAGAACCATTCATTTGTTTTCAGACAGACAATATCACAACTGTGGCATATGTCAATCATCAGGGTGTGACTCACAGTCCCATAGCTATGAAAGAAGTATCTCTGATACTTTCTTGGGCGGAATCCAACTCTCGTCTAATTTCTGCGGTACATATCCCAGGTGTAGACAATTGGGAAGCGGATTATCTCAGACGTCAGACTTTACATCTGGGGGAGTGGTCTCTCCATGCAGATTGTTCAGATGTGGGGTCTTCCAGAAATAGATCTGATGGCTTCCCATCTAAACAAGAAACTTCCCAGGTACTTGTCCAGGGATCCTCAGGCGGAGTCGGTGGATGTGTTAGCAGTTCCTTGTTTTACCAACCTGCTTATATCTTCCCGCCTCTAGTTCTTCTTCCAAGAGTGATCTCCAAGATAATCATGGAACAATAGTTAGTGTTTCTGGTAGCACCAGCATGGCCTCACAGGTTCTGGTATGCGGATCTTGTCTGGATGTCCAGTTGCCAACCTTGGCCACTTCCTTTAAGACCAGACCACCTGTCTCAAGGACCATTTTTCCATCAGGATCTCAAATCGTTAAATTTGAAGGTATGGAAATTGAACGCTTTGTGCATAGAGGTTTCTCTGGCTCGTAAATCTGTTTCTAGGAAGATTTATTATCGAGTTTGGAAGACTTATATTTCATGGTGTTCTTCTCATAAATTCTCCTGGCATTCTTTTAGAATTCCTAGAATTTTACAGTTTCTTCAGGATGGTTTGGATAAAGGTTTGTCTGCAAGTTCCTTGAAGGGACAAATCTCTGCTCTGTTTTATTTCACAGAAAGATTGCTAAGCTTCCTGATATTCACTGTTTTGTGCAGGCTTTGGTCCGTATCAAGCCTGTCATTAAATCAATCTCTCCTCCTTGGAGTCTTAATTTGGTTTTGAAGGCTTTACAGGCTCTTCATTTTGAGCCTATGCATTCTTTGCATATTAAACTACTTTCTTGGAAAGTGTTGCTCCTTTTGGCAATCTCTTCTGCTAAAAGAGTTTCCAAATTATCTGCTTTTTCTTGTGAGTCTCCTTTTCTGATTATCCATCAGGATAAGGCAGTTTTGCAGACTTCATTTAAATTTTTACCTAAAGTTGTGAATTCTAACAGCATTAATAGGAAAATTGTTCCCTCTTTGTGTTCTAATCCTAAGAATTCTTTGGAGAGATCCTTACATTCTCTGGATGTTGTAAGAGCTTTCAAATATTATGTTGAAGCTACTAAAGATTTCAGGAAGACTTCTTGTCTATTTGTTGTCTTTTCTGGTCCAAGGAAAGGTCAGAAAGCTTTATTTGGAGTCGGGTCAGGCTCCGCCTCAGAGAATCACAGCTCATTCTACTAGATCAGTTTCCACTTCGTGGGCTTTTAAGAATGAAGCTTCAGTTGATCAGATTTGCAAAGCAGTAACTTGGCCTTCTTTGCATACATTTACTATATTCTACCATTTTGATGTATTTGCCTCTTCGGAAGCAGTTTTTGGTAGAAAAGTTCTTCAGGCAGCTGTTTCAGTTTGATTCCTCTACTTATGTTTTTTTTTTTAATATATTTTTTATTGAGGCAATTAGCAATAACAATGATACAAGAAATATGTCCAGACACAAATTAGAATTAGTAAGAGCAATTGTACAGTTCTCATACATAACATTGAGGCATAAGTATTACAATTACAGTTGTAGAGCCTAACACACTGATATGCCATACAAAACACATACTAGAGAGAGCTCTAATTATACCGATTAGCAATATCAGCCATAAAAGAGTAGTATCTGATAGAGATTCTAATACTATACTTACAATTTTGTTATATCCCGTGTGATATACCAGGTTAGTGGCATATGAAACTAATGTGTGTTAAAAAGGAGTGTCTGAAACATATCGTCATGGGGCCTCGCTTTTTCATTAGAAGTGACAGTGAAAGTGGCCCCCCAGTTGCAACAAGAACCATAGTATAGTTTATCAATTTTAAAAGAAGATGGGGCTGTTACTTTATCTAAAGATATGGTTCTTGAACTGACCATTGACAGGGATAAGCCCTAAGGTATTAAGCACCACTGTTAGATTATAGGCTTACAGTAGAAAGTTCTGATGTAGTTATTGTCCCTGTCTGTTGAAAATTAAATTATGCAAAAAAAGAGGTATTATGCATGGCTTTGTAACATCCTCCCTGGATGGACCCCAGAGACTACATAATTCTAAGGACATGTCTGTTATACTGGTTCCTTAATCTTGCTTTGATGTATGCCATACGGGCATGTTGCCATGATATTCTAATGTAAATGTACTTTCTTGTATGTTATTTTACCTCAATAAAAAGTATTCTTTAAATAAAAAATAAAAAAAAAAAAAAAAAAAAAAGGGGCAAAACGGGGGATTAGCTGCATTGATTTGTTGTGGAAAAGAGAAGGAATACAGCGGGCAAGAGCCGCTCTAATTAAGAAAGTAAGAGAGGGGGGGATAGGGCGGAGTCAGCTAGGGTGCTTAACCAGTGGAACTTTTAAACCTCCAGGTCTTATGGGGTATAGAGCAAGTAGGGATAACTCCTGATAAGGTCATATGAGAAATCAATTAAATGTGCATAGGGATTAGGTGAACACAGAACTTAGTTAACAGTCAACATACGGAGAAGACAGCTACAAACTTAAGCAAACAATAGTAACATCTTCATAAACCCTACCACTAAGGTATTGATAGGCGACTGCAACAGCCCATACATAATATAAACAGAGCATCATTAAGTAAGGGGGCTTAAAGGGCCATGAAACCCACATTTTTTCTTTCATGATTTAGAAAGATAATGCAATTTTAAACATCTTTCTAATTTACTTATATTATCTAATTTGTTTTATTCTCTTGATATTCTTTGCTGAAAAGCATATCTAGATATGCTCAGTAGCTGCTGATAGGTTGCTGGTGATTGGCTCACCATGTGCAATGCTTTTTCTTCAACTAAGGATATCTAAAAAATGAAGCAAAATAAATAATATAAGTAAATTGTAATGTTGTTTAAATTTGTATTCTCTATCTGAATCATGAAAGAAAGATTTTGGGTTTAGTGGCCCTTTAAGTACTATTTGGTGTCGCTATAGATGCCTTAATGAAGTAGACATAAGATAGAGCATAGAATGTGAAAGACACTAATATATGATAGCTCTACAGTCTGCCTAACTATCGACTGTACCGGTGCCTGTCTGACCAGCCATCTCAGTGGTAGTTTCAAGAAGCATAGTTACGCATGCTCGTGTGGTCAGAGTTCTCTGTTTGGTATCACATTCCCATATTATTTATCACCCTCTGTGCAGAGTATCTATAATTTGCAGTCTTGTAAACGAAAAGTGTCCATACCCTATTTACTGTATCATCATGTAGATCAGGTTGTGAGAGTGAAGATAACGCTAGTTTCCCAAATATATAAATTGAGCATTGTACGAGAGCTAAGAGTAATATCCAAGTGTCATGTATTTTTGGGACGGCCTCAGTGATGAATCTAGGCTTAAATCTCTGGGGACCGAAGGTGCGGTCTCTGAAGAGGGTCACACAGTATGCATTCAGCTTGACCCCCTGGTGGGTCAGATGATTAGCCTATACCTAATCTATGCGATAGTAAGAAAAAAAGTAGAGCCCCCTCAGCTATCAACCACCAGGTTATAAGGGTGTCAGCACAAGGTAATAATTGTAAGATGGTCTCCACACCCTTAACCATTGTCTCCCCAGGATCCACTATTTCCTGAGCGGATGTCAAATAGGAACAGATGTCTGCAGAGCCAGGATAGGTGTCAGCCATCTCTATTGTACTGTAAAGAGTCAATAGATCAAAGTGAGCATTTCCCAGCGATCTCATGCATGCCCGTGTATCAAAAAGTTTAGATGTGGAGAGGTGGGTTACAGCTCTAGGGTAGTATGCAGCTAAATCAAGCATCTCTTCCATCTCTGCATAAACACATGTCGACGCCTTCACCCGCCGTTGGTAGCGGGCAGTCAGAGCAGGAGCTACCTGGCTATGTTGGGGATCTGGTGAAAAGAACAGCCGCGGTCTCTCTCTCAAAGTGCTCCAGCGGCCAACACAAAAGAAGGTGTCTGCATTTGGACTTACGTATATAAGGTCAGTTCCCGCTGAGGATTCCCGGTAATCAGTCGTATCTCGACCTCTTCTGGTCTGTTGCAGCGTAGGAGGGGTCGCCACTTGCTGCGTCTCATAGTTATAGGTAGGAGAGGAGATATGTGGTAACTGCTGCGCGAGTGTTAGGAGACCCAATAGACTCTGCTTTAGATCCGCACAGGATTCATCCATACGTGACCGGGGGAGACAATCCACTATCTGGCGACCCCATACTGCCGCAAATTGCATACGCCCTAATAGACTGTTCCCTTAGTGCCTTGCAGAGAGAGAAAAAGACGGGTGGTCCAAATAATTTCTTGTGTATCCGGATAGAGAGTGGGGGTTCCGTGGCCTTGATCTGGGAATATATCTGTAGGAAATAGCTGTTCCGGAGCACTCTATTCTGTGGCTATGAATTAATCAGTCATTGTCCAGGAAGCCACGCTGGGTTGATGCAAATAGAGAGCCGTTATCCCATATCAGCAGGGCCTCTTCATGTAGGAGTCTGGCGTCATGTCTCCTTCTCTATTAATATCTCGAAAATGAGAAGTTTTGTGAGCTTAAACCTCTGTGCCTATGTTCATAAAGGCGTAATGAAAGCTTATTTGGCTAGATTTTTCAAATTATAAGAGATATCATGTTTGTGAGCAGGGGCGAGATAAAAAACACGTCTCATCCCTGTAGTGGCTAGCGCCGCCCCCCTCTGCTTATGTTTTAAGTTTTTTTGGATGTGGATTTAATTTTTTCAGCGGAAAATGGCTGTCTCTTGCCAATTACATGAAAGAAAACAAAGTTCATGAGACCCACCCTTTTTATGGTGGTTATGTTTTTTGTATAAAGCACAATTATATTTCAAGTTCCTTTTTTTGATGCTTTTTACTTCTTTTTCTATCACCCCACTACTTGGCTATTCGTTAAACTGGACGCTTGCCAATATGAAAGAAATGAATTTATCAGGTAAGTTCTTACATAAATTATGTTTTTCACTTGCGCAATTAGCGTAAGAGTTGCGCAAAAAGGTAGTTTTGAATGAACTCTGAATGATGAAAGTTTAATTTAGACTTCAGTGTCTCTTTAAATAACAGTACAAATAAAATTAAAAATTATTATTCAGCTCTTTTTAAAACAGCTTTAGGATCCATTGCAAGTATTTATATTATAAAAAACAGAATTTATGCTTACCTGACAAATTACTTTCTCCAACGGTGTGTCCGGTCCACGGCGTCATCCTTACTTGTGGGAATATCTCTTCCCCAACAGGAAATGGCAAAGAGTCCCAGCAAAGCTGGCCATATAGTCCCTCCTAGGCTCCGCCCACCCCAGTCATTCGACCGACGGACAGTAGGAAAATATATAGGAGAAACCATATGGTACCGTGGTGACTGTAGTTAGAGAAAATAATTCATCAGACCTGATTAAAAAACCAGGGCGGGCCGTGGACCGGACACACCGTTGGAGAAAGTAATTTATCAGGTAAGCATAAATTCTGTTTTCTCCAACATTGGTGTGTCCGGTCCACGGCGTCATCCTTACTTGTGGGAACCAATACCAAAGCTTTAGGACACGGATGAAGGGAGGGAGCAAATCAGGTTACCTAAATGGAAGGCACCACGGCTTGCAAAACCTTTCTCCCAAAAATAGCCTCCGAAGAAGCAAAAGTATCAAATTTGTAAAATTTGGCAAAAGTGTGCAGTGAAGACCAAGTCGCTGCCTTACATATCTGGTCAACAGAAGCCTCGTTCTTGAAGGCCCATGTGGAAGCTACAGCCCTAGTGGAGTGAGCTGTAATTCTTTCAGGAGGCTGCCGTCCGGCAGTCTCGTAAGCCAATCGGATGATGCTTTTAAGCCAAAAGGAAAGAGAGGTAGAAGTCGCTTTTTGACCTCTCCTTTTACCAGAATAGACAACAAACAAAGAAGATGTTTGTCTGAAATCTTTTGTAGCCTCTAAATAGAATTTTAGAGCACGGACTACGTCCAAATTGTGTAACAAACGTTCCTTCTTTGAAACTGGATTCGGACATAAAGAAGGAACAACTATCTCCTGGTTAATATTCTAGTTAGAAACAACCTTTGGAAGAAAACCAGGCTTAGTACGCAAAACCACCTTATCTGCATGGAACACCAGATAAGGCGGAGAACACTGCAAAGCAGATAACTCAGAAACTCTTCTAGCAGAAGAAATAGCAACTAAAAACAAAACTTTCCAAGATAGTAACTTAATATCTATGGAATGTAAAGGTTCAAACGGAACCCCTTGAAGAACTGAAAGAACTAGATTTAGACTCCAGTGAGGAGTCAAAGGTCTGTAAACAGGCTTGATCCTAACCAGAGCCTGAACAAATGCTTGAACATCTGGCACAGCTGCCAGTCTTTTGTGTAGTAAGACAGATAAAGCAGAGATCTGTCCCTTTAGAGAACTTGCAGATAATCCTTTCTCCAAACCTTCTTGTAGAAAGGAGAGAATCTTAGGGATTTTTATCTTATTCCATGGGAATCCTTTGGATTCACACCAACAGATATATTTTTTCCATATCTTATGGTAAATCTTTCTAGTTACTGGTTTTCTGGCCTGAACCAGAGTATCTATCACAGAATCTGAAAACCCACGCTTTGAAAGAATCAAGCGTTCAATCTCCAAGCCGTCAGCTGGAGGGAGACCAGATTTGGATGTTCGAATGGACCCTGAACAAGAAGGTCCTGTCTCAAAGGTAGCTTCCATGGTGGAACCGATGACATATTCACCAGGTCTGCATACCAAGTCCTGCGTGGCCACGCAGGAGCTATCAAGATCACTGAGGCCCTCTCCTGTTTGATCCTGGCTACCAGCCTGGGAATGAGAGGAAACGGTGGAAACACATAAGCTAGGTTGAATGTCCAAGGTGCTACTAGTGCATCTACTAGAGTCGCCTTGGGATCCCTGGATCTGGACCCGTAACACGGAACCTTGAAGTTCTGACGAGACGCCATCAGATCCATGTCTGGAATGCCCCATAATTGAGTCAGTTGGGCAAAGATCTCCAGATGGAGTTCCCACTCCCCCGGATGGAAAGTCCGACGACTCAGATAATCCGCTTCCCAGTTTTCCACACCTGGGATGTGGATCGCAGATAGATGGCAGGAGTGTTCCTCCGCCCATTGTATTATTTTGGTCACTTCTTTCATCGCCAGGGAACTCCTTGTTCCCCCCTGATGATTGATATACGCAACAGTCGTCATGTTGTCTGATTGGAATCTTATGAATCTGGCCTTTGCTAGTTGAGGCCAAGCCCTGAGAGCATTGAAAATCGCTCTTAGTTCCAGAATGTTTATCGGGAGAAGAGACTCTTCCCGAGACCATAGTCCCTGAGTCTTCAGGGATTCCCAGACCGCGCCCCAGCCCACTAGACTGGCGTCGGTCGTGACAATGACCCACTCTGGTCTGCGGAAGCTCATTCCCTTGGATAGATGGTCCAGGGTCAGCCACCAACGGAGTGAATCTCTGGTCTTCTGATCTACTTGAATCATTGGAGACAAGTCTGTATAGTCCCCATTCCACTGTTTGAGCATGCACAGTTGTAATGGTCTTAGATGAATTCGTGCAAAGGGAACTATGTCCATTGCTGCAACCATCAACCCTACTACTTCCATGCACTGAGCTATGGAAGGACGTGGAACAGAATGAAGAACTTGACAAGCGCTTAGAAGCTTTGATTTTCTGACCTCTGTCAGAAAAATCCTCATTTCTAAGGAATCTATTATTGTTCCCAAGAAGGGAACTCTTGTTGACGGAGACAGAGAACTTTTTTCTACGTTCACCTTCCATTCGTGCGATCTGAGAAAGGCCAGAACAATGTCTGTATGAGCCTTTGCTTTTGACAGGGACGACGCTTGTATTAGAATGTCGTCCAGGTATGGTACTACTGCAATGCCCCTCGGCCTTAGAACCGCTAGAAGGGACCCGAGTACCTTTGTGAAAATCCTTGGAGCAGTGGCTAACCCGAATGGGAGGGCCACAAACTGGTAATGTTTGTCCAGAAAGGCGAACCTTAGGAACTGATGATGTGGATAGGAATATGTAGGTACGCATCCTTTAGATCCACGGTAGTCATAAATTGACCTTCCTGGATAGTGGGTAGAATCGTTCGAATGGTTTCCATTTTGAACGATGGTACCCTGAGAAATTTGTTTAGGATCTTCAGATCCAAAATTGGTCTGAATGTTCCCTCTTTTTTGGGAACTACGAACAGATTTGAATAAAATCCCATTCCCTGTTCTTTTATTGGGACAGGGTGTATCACTCCCATGTTTAACAGGTCTTCTACACAATGTAAGAACGCCTGTCTCTTTATTTGGTTTAAGGATAAGTGAAACATGTGGAACCTTCCCCTTGGGGGTAGTTCCCTGAATTCCAGAAGATAACCCTGAGAAACTATTTCTAGTGCCCAGGGATCCTGAACATCTCTTGCCCAAGCCTGAGCAAAGAGAGAGAGTCTGCCCCCTACTAGATCCGGTCCCGGATCGGGGGCTACTCCTTCATGCTGTCTTGTTAGCAGCAGCAGGCTTCTTGACCTGCTTACCCTTGTTCCAGCCTTGCATAGGTTTCCAGGCTGGTTTGGGCTGTGAGGCATTACCCTCTTGCTTAGAGGATGCAGAATTAGAGGCCGGTCCGTTCCTGAAATTGCGAAAGGAACGAAAATTAGACTTATTCTTGGCCTTGAACGGCCTATCTTGTGGAAGGGCGTGGCCCTTTCCCCCAGTGATGTCTGAGATAATCTCTTTCAATTCTGGTCCGAAGAGTTTTAACTTTGAAAGGGATGTTAAGCAATTTTGTCTTGGATGATACATCCGCTGACCAAGACTTTAGCCAAAGCGCTCTACGCGCCACAATTGCAAACCCTGAATTTTTCGCCGCTAACTGAGCTAATTGCAAGGCGGCATCTAAAATAAAAGAGTTAGCCAACTTAAGTGCGTGAACTCTGTCCATAACCTCCTCATATGGAGTCTCTCTACCGAGCGACTTTTCTAGTTCCTCGAACCAGAACCACGCTGCAGTAGTGACAGGAACAATGCACGAAATGGGTTGTAGAAGGTAACCTTGCTGTACAAAAATCTTTTTAAGCAAACCTTCCAATTTTTTATCCATAGGATCTTTGAAAGCACAACTATCCTCGATAGGAATAGTAGTGCGCTTGTTTAAAGTAGAAACTGCCCCCTCGACCTTAGGGACTGTCTGCCATAAGTCCTTTCTGGGGTCGACCATAGGAAATAATTTCTTAAATATAGGAGGGGGAACAAAAGGTATGCCGGGCTTCTCCCACTCCTTATTCACTATGTCCGCCACCCGCTTGGGTATAGGAAAAGCGTCGGGGTGCACCGGAACCTCTAGAAACTTGTCCATTTTGCATAATTTCTCTGGAATGACCAAGTTGTCACAATCATCCAGAGTAGATAACACCTCCTTAAGCAGTGCGTGGAGATGTTCTAATTTAAATTTAAATGTCACAACATCAGGTTCAGCTTGTTGAGAAATTTTTCCTGAATCTGAAATTTCCCCATCTGACAAAACCTCCCTCATGGCCACTTCAGATTGGTGTGAGGGTATGACAGAACAATTATCATCAGCGCCCTCCTGCTCTTCAGTGTTTAAGACAGAGCAATCACGCTTTCTCTGATATGCAGGCATTTTGGATAAAATATTTGCTATGGAGTTATCCATTACAGCCGTCAATTGTTGCATGGTAATAAGCATTGGCGCGCTAGATGTACTAGGGGCCTCCTGCGTGGGCAAAACTGGTGTAGACACAGTAGGAGATGATGTAGTATCATGTCTACTCCCCTCATCTGAGGAATCATCTTGGGCAATTTCATTATCTGTGGCAGTACTGTCCTTACTTTGTTTGGACGCTGTGGCACAATTATCACACAAATTTAAATGGGGAGACACATTGGCCTTCATACATATAGAACATAGCTTATCCGAAGGCACAGACATGCTAAACAGGCTTAAACTTGTTAATAAATCACAAAAACCGTTTTAAAACAAAACCGTTACTGTCTCTTTAAATTTTAAACAGAAACACTTTATTACTGAATATGTGAAAAACTATGAAGGAATTGTTCAAAAATTACCAAAATTTCACCAGTGTCTTAAAGAGTCGTTAAGAGTATTGCACACCAAAATTTCAGAGCTTTAACCCTTAAAATAACGGAACCGGAGCCGTTTACAAATTTAACCCCTATACAGTCCCAGCTACAGCTTTTGCTGAGATCTAACCAAGCCCAGAGGGGAATACGATACCAAATGACGCCTTCTAGAAACTTTTCCAGCTATTTTCAGGTCCTCACACATGCATCTGCATGTCTTGCTCTCAAAAACAACTGAGCAGTAATGGCGCGAAAATGAGGCTCAGCCTACAACTGGGAAGGCCCTCCCTGACTGGAAAAGGTGTCTAACATAGTGCCTGCCGTTAAAAAACGTTCCCCAAGCTTATAAATGTGAAATATCAGCATAAACATGTATAAAATGCCCAAATAAAGCAATCGATTTAGCCCATAAAAGTGTCTACCAGTTTTATAGCCCATATTAAGCCCTTTATTCTGTTTGAGACTAAGAAAATGGCTTACCTATCCCCATGAGGGGAAAAAACATAATTTATGCTTACCTGATAAATTTATTTCTCTTGTAGTGTATCCAGTCCACGGATCATCCATTACTTGTGGGATATTCTCCTTCCCAACAGGAAGTTGCAAGAGGATCACCCACAGCAGAGCTGCTATATAGCTCCTCCCCTAACTGCCATATCCAGTCATTCGACCGAAACAAGCCGAGAAAGGAGAAACCATAGGGTGCAGTGGTGACTGAAGTTTAATTAAAATTTAGACCTGCCTTAAAAGGACAGGGCGGGCCGTGGACTGGATACACTACAAGAGAAATAAATTTATCAGGTAAGCATAAATTATGTTTTCTCTTGTTAAGTGTATCCAGTCCACGGATCATCCATTACTTGTGGGATACCAATACCAAAGCTTAAGTACACGGATGATGGGAGGGACAAGGCAGGAACTTAAACGGAAGGAACCACTGCCTGTAGAACCTTTCTCCCAAAAACAGCCTCCGAAGAAGCAAAAGTATCAAATTTGTAAAATTTTGAAAAGGTACAAAGCGAAGACCAAGCCGCAGCCCCGCAAATCTGCTCAACAGAGGCCCCATCCCTAAAGGCCCAGGTGGAAGCCACAGCTCTAGTAGAATGAGCTGTAATTCTTTCAGGGGGCTGCTGTCCAGCAGTCTCATATGCTAAACGGATTATACTCCGAAGCCAAAAAGAAAGAGAGGTTGCCGAGGCCTTTTGACCTCTCCTCTGTCCAGAGTAAATAACAAACAGGTGAGATGTTTGGCGAAAATCTTTAGTAGCCTGCAAGTAAAACTTCAATGCACGGACTACGTCTAGATTATGCAAAAGACGTTCCTTCTTTGAAGAAGGATTAGGGCATAATGATGGAACAACAATCTCTGGATTGATATTCTTGTTAGAAACCACCTTAGGTAAAAACCCAGGTTTTGTACGCAGAACTACTTTATCTGAATGAAAGATCAGATAAGGAGAATCACAATGTAAGGCAGATAACTCCGAGACTCTTCGAGCCGAGGAAATAGCCATCAGAAAAAGAACTTTCCATGATAGAAGTTTGATATCAATAGAATGAAGGGGTTCAAACGGAACCCCTTGAAGAAATTTAAGAACCAAGTTTAAGCTCCATGGGGGAGCAACAGGTTTAAACACAGGCTTAATTCTAACTAAAGCCTGACAAAATGCCTGAACGTCTGGAACTTCTGCCAGACGCTTGTGTAAAATAATAGACAGAGCAGAAATCTGTCCCTTTAAAGAACTAGCTGATAGTCCTTTGTCCAAACCCTCTTGGAGGAAGGACAATATCCTAGGAATCCTAACCCTACTCCATGAGTAATTCTTGGATTCACTCCAATGAAGATATTTACGCCAAATTTTGTGGTAAATTTTCCTGGTGACAGGCTTTCGTGCCTGTATTAAGGTATCAATTACTGACTCGGAGAAGCCACGCTTTGATAGGATCAAGCGTTCCATCTCCATGCAGTTTCAGAGAAAGTAGATTCGGATGATTGAAAGAACCTTGTATTAGAAGGTCTTGTCTCAGAGGCAGAGTCCATGGTGGAAAGGATGACATGTCCACTAGGTCTGCATACCAGGTCCTGCGTGGCCACGCAGGCGCTATCAATATCACCGATGCTTTCTCCTGTTTGATTTTGGCAATCAGACGAGGGAGCAGAGGAAACGGTGGAAACACATAGGCCAGGTTGAAGAACCAAGGTGCTGCTAGAGCATCTATCAGTGCCGCTTCTGGGTCCCTGGACCTGGATCCGTAACAAGGAAGCTTGGCATTGTGGCGAGACGCCATGAGATCCAGTTCTGGTTTGCCCCAACGGAGAACCAATTGAGCAAACACCTCCGGATGGAGTTCCCACTCCCCCGGATGAAAAGTCTGACGACTTAGAAAATCCGCCTCCCAGTTCTCTACCCCTGGGATATGGATCGCTGATAGGTGGCAAGAGTGAGTCTCTGCCCAGCGAATTATCTTGGAGACTTCTGACATCGCTAGGGAACTCCTGGTCCCCCCTTGATGGATGATGTAAGCCACAGTTGTGATGTTGTCCGACTGAAATTTGATGAACCTCAGTGTTGCTAACTGAGGCCAAGCTAGAAGAGCATTGAATATTGCTCTTAACTCCAGAATATATTGGGAGGAGTTTCTCCTCCTGAGTCCATGAACCCTGAGCCTTCAGGGAGTTCCAGACTGCACCCCAACCTAGAAGGCTGGCGTCTGTTGTTACAATGGTCCAATCTGGCCTGCGAAAGGTCATACCTTTGGACAGATGGACCCGAGATAACCACCAGAGAAGAGAATCTCTGGTTTCCTGATCCAGATTTAGTAGAGGGGACAAATCTGTGTAATCCCCATTCCACTGACTGAGCATGCATAATTGCAGCGGTCTGAGATGCAGGCGCGCAAATGGCACTATGTCCATCGCCGCTACCATTAAGCCGATTACTTCCATGCACTGAGCCACCGTGGGGTGCGGAATGGAGTGAAGAACACGGCAAGCATTTAGAAGTTTTGATAACCTGGACTCCGTCAGGTAAATTTTCATTTCTATAGAATCTATCAGAGTCCCTAGGAAGGAAACCCTTGTGAGAGGAGATAGAGAACTCTTTTCTTCATTCACTTTCCACCCATGCGACCTCAGAAATGCCAGAACTATCTCTGTATGAGACTTGGCAATTTGAAAGCTTGACGCCTGTATCAGGATGTCGTCTAGGTAAGGAGCCACCGCTATGCCTCGCGCCAGAAGTGAGCCCAGAACCTTTGTAAAAATTCTTGGGGCTGTAGCCAACCCGAATGGAAGAGCTACAAACTGGTAATGCCTGTCTAGAAAGGCAAACCTCAGGAACCGATGATGATTCTTGTGGATCGGAATGTGAAGGTAGGCATCCTTTAAGTCCACTGTGGTCATGTACTGACCCTCTTGGATCATGGGTAAAATGGTTCGAATAGTTTCCATCTTGAATGATGGAACTCTGAGGAATTTGTTTAGGATCTTTAGATCCAAAATTGGTCTGAAGGTTCCCTCTTTTTTGGGAACCACAAACAGATTTGAATAAAACCCCTGTCCTTGTTCCGCGGAACTGGATGGATCACTCCCATTACAAGGAGGTCTTGCACGCAGCTTAGGAATGCCTCTTTCTTTATCTGGTTTGCAGATAATCTTGAAAGGTGAAATCTCCCTTGTGGGGGAGAAGCTTTGAAGTCCAGAAGATATCCCTGAGATATGATCTCCAACGCCCAGGGATCCTGAACATCTCTTGCCCATGCCTGGGCGAAGAGAGAGAGTCTGCCCCCTACTAGATCCGTTGTCGGATAGGGGGCCGCTCCTTCATGCTGTCTTGGAGGCAGCAGCAGGCTTTCTGGCCTGCTTGCCCTTGTTCCAGTACTGGGTAGGTTTCCAGGCCTGCTTAGATTGAGGAAAAGTTCCCTTTTGTTTTGAAGTAGAGGGAGCTGATCCTGCACCTGCCTTGAAATTTCGAAAGGCACGAAAATTAGACTGTTTGGCCCTTGATTTGGCCCTGTCCTGAGGAAGGGTATGACCCTTACCTCCAGTAATGTCAGCAATAATTTCTTTCAAACCAGGCCCGAATAAGGTCTGCCCCTTGAAAGGAATGTTAAGTAATTTAGACTTTGAAGTCACATCAGCTGACCAGGATTTAAGCCATAGCGCCCTACGCGCCTGGATGGCGAATCCGGAATTCTTAGCCGTTAGTTTAGTCAAATGAACAATGGCATCAGAAACAAATGAGTTAGCTAGCTTAAGTGTTCTAAGCTTGTCAATAATTTCAGTCAATGGAGCTGTATGGATGGCCTCTTCCAGGGCCTCAAACCAGAACGCCGCCGCAGCAGTGACAGGCGCAATGCATGCAAGGGGCTGTAAAATAAAACCTTGTTGAATAAACATTTTCTTAAGGTAACCCTCTAATTTTTTATCCATTGGATCTGAAAAAGCACAACTGTCCTCAACCGGGATAGTGGTACGCTTTGCTAAAGTAGAAACTGCTCCCTCCACCTTAGGGACTGTCTGCCATAAGTCCCGTGTAGTGGCATCTATTGGAAACATTTTTCTAAATATAGGAGGTGGGGAAAAGGGCACACCGGGTCTATCCCACTCCTTACTAATAATTTCTGTAAGCCTTTTAGGTATTGGAAAAACATCAGTACTCACTGGCACTGCATAGTATTTATCCAGCCTACACAATTTCTCTGGCACTGCAATTGTGTCACAGTCATTCAGAGCAGCTAATACCTCCCCAAGTAACACACGGAGGTTCTCAAGCTAAAATTAGAAATCTCTGAATCAGGTCTCCCCGATTCAGAGACGTCACCCACAGACTGAAGCTCTCCGTCCTCAGGTTCTGCATATTGTGACGCAGTATCAGACATGGCTCTTACAGCATCTACGCGCTCTGTATCTCGTCTAACCCCAGAGCTATCGCGCTTGCCTCTCAATTCAGGCAATCTGGCTAATACCTGTGACAGGGTATTATTCATGATTGCAGCCATGTCCTGCAAAGTAATCGCTATGGGCATCCCTGATGTACTTGGCGCCATATTAGCATGCGTCCCTCGAGCGGGAGGCGAAGGGTCCGACACGTGGGGAGAGTTAGTCGGCATAACTTCCCCCTCGACAGACCAATCTGGGGACAATTCTTTTATAGATAAAGACTGATCTTTACTGTTTAAGGTGAAATCAATACATTTAGTACACATTCTCCTATGGGGCTCCACCATGGCTTTTAAACATAATGAACAAGTAGTTTCCTCTGTGTCAGACATGTTTGTACAGACTAGCAATGAGACTAGCAAGCTTGGAAAACACTTTAAACAAAGTTAACAAGCAATATAAAAAACGTTACTGTGCCTTTAAGAGAAACAAATTTTGGCAAAATTTGAAATAACAGTGAACAAAGGCAGTTACACTAACAAAATTTTTACAGTGTATGTAACAAGTTAGCAGAGCATTGCACCCACTTGCAAATGGATGATTAACCCCTTAATACAAAAAACAGATTAACAAAACGAAAAATATGTTTTTTAAACAGTCATAACAACTGCCACAGCTCCTACTTTTGAAGCCTTTTGAGCCCTTCAGAGATGTCCTATAGCATGCAGGGGACTGCTGAGGGAAGCTGAATGTCACAGTTTGTAATTTTAACAGCACCAACTGTAACTTTTATACTATAACAGTGGAAAGCCTCTAGGCAAAAATAAAGCCAGCCATGTGGAAAAAACTAGGCCCCAATAAGTAAGCATATATAAAAACGATTAACATGCCAGCAAACGTTTTATATTACACTTTTATAAGAGTATGTATCTCTGTTAATAAGCCTGATACCAGTCGCTATTAAATCACTGCATTTAGGCTTAACTTACATTAATCCGGTATCAGCAGCATTTTTCTAGCAGACTCCATCCCTAGAAATATGTTAACTGCACATACCTTATTGCAGGAAAACCTGCACGCCATTCCCCCTCTGAAGTTACCTCACTCCTCAGAATATGTGAGAACGGCAATGGATCTTAGTTACTTCTGCTAAGATCATAGAAATCACAGGCAGATTCTTCTTCTAATGCTGCCTTTGATAAAACAGTACACTCCGGTACCATTTAAAAATAACAAACTTTTGATTGAAGTTAAGAAACTAACTATAATACACCACTCTCCTCTTACTACGTCCATCTTTGTTGAGTTGCAAGAGAATGACTGGATATGGCAGTTAGGGTAGGAGCTATATAGCAGCTCTGCTGTGGGTGATCCTCTTGCAACTTCCTGTTGGGAAGGAGAATATCCCACAAGTAATGGATGATCCGTGGACTGGATACACTTAACAAGAGAAATGACAGCCTTCCAGCATTACACAGTCTTGTTAGAAATATGGCTAGTCATACCTTAAGCAGAAAAGTCTGCTGTTTCCCCCAACTGAAGTTACTTCATCTCAACAGTCCTATGTGGAAACAGCAATCGATTTTAGTTACTGTCTGCTAAAATCATCTTCCTCTCACAAACAGAAATCTTCATCTTTTTCTGTTTCAGAGTAAATAGTACATACCAGCACTATTTTAAAATAACAAACACTTGATAGAAGAATAAAAAACTACATTTAAACACCAAAAACTCTTAACCATCTCCGTGGAGATGTTGCCTGTGCAACGGCAAAGAGAATGACTGGGGTGGGCGGAGCCTAGGAGGGACTATATGGCCAGCTTTGCTGGGACTCTTTGCCATTTCCTGTTGGGGAAGAGATATTCCCACAAGTAAGGATGACGCCGTGGACCGGACACACCAATGTTGGAGAAAGTTAGTATAATATTGGATAACACAAATTACCACTTATTAAGAGAGTAATAATTTGAGTTCTGTGGTTCGATGTATAGAAGATGCATCTCCTTGGCATAGGTCAATCGATTTAAAGGGACAGTCAAAATGAAACTTTCATTCAGATAGAGTATTTCAATTTTAAACAACATTCCAATTTACTTCTGTTGCCTAATTTGCTTTTTTTCTCTTGGTATCTTTTGTTGAAAAGCATACCTAGGTGGGCTGTACATATAAGCCTCTTCTCATTGTTTAAGCTAGCTCAGCAGTGCATTGCTGCTCCTTCAACAAAGGATACAAAAAAATGAAGCAAATTTGATAATAGAAGTAAATTGTAAAGTTGGTTAAAATTGTATGTTAAATCTAAATAATGAGATGGGGTTCATGTCCCTGTAAAACCTCATGATCTGGGGAATACAGGGCCTGATTGGTCCTCCCAC